>NC_053156.1:187250264-187300264 GCF_016835505.1 Polypterus senegalus | reverse complement strand
GAATAAACTGTGCAGGCCGTGCAGTATTGTACTTTGCCTTCAGTGTGCCATTACACTGCAGCTCAATCACCTCCATCTGAATCTGCACAGGTGCAGTTTCCACATCGACGGCAAATGGGTTGCGAAACAACTCAAAATTCTTATTTTGTTCTTCAAAGTCACCAAAGCGCCGTGCGAACTCAGTGCGCAGTGCGCTCAGTTTATCAGCAAAGTGTGTATTTGGGAACACCGTTGTGGCGACTTGGTTCAACATTACTTGGCAACAGGGAAAGTGGGGCAAGTTGCACTGGTGCATTTGTGTCTCCCATAAAAGTAGCTTCACTTGAAATCACTTTGTGATTTTGCACGGGTAAAAATGTCTGCTGAAGTGTCAGATTCTTCTTTAACTCTTATGTTTTCTGTATCTTGTGCATTGCATTCAGGTCTTTCAGGTTATCTTGATGTTTTGTCTCATAGTGCCGTCTTAGATCAAATTCTGTAATTACAGCCACATTAGCTCCAAAAATGAGACTCAGCCTCCCATCGGTTTTTAAAGGCTCTATGTTCAGAATCACCTTTCTCTTCGGCATCGTGTGGGCTAGCTTCGCAATAACTTGCAGCATCATAAGCTAGACTTGATTAACGCGGTAAGTGTTCGGCAAGGCAGCTAAAGCACTGCATTATGGGATCTGTAGTTTATTGTGTTACCAGCGCTTCATATCCCCGGGCCATTAATAACATTAATACAGTATATAAAATGATCTCGTGGGCCGGATATAATTACGCGGGCGGATGTGGCCTGCGGGCCTTGAGTTTGACACATATGGACTAAATAGAACTTGAAAACATATATTTTTTTCAAATGTGATCGCTCAATTCAGATCGAGTTGACGCGCACTACAGTACATCGAACCCGCGTGCTATTGTGGTTTTGCCTACGTGCCTCAATAAGTCATCCTCCCCTCGCTCTTACTTTTTTACCGTTCATCTAATGAAAACACTGAGTATGGCTTTACCAAAACAATCATTGATCGCGAATAAAGTATCCATTATTCATAAAGCTTCAATTGGTGATCTGTCTTTCTGCGTTAACCGCATATTTTTTCATACGTCTCAAACCAAGGGGATGCGAGGCTAAAATGTATCTGGAAGCGTGCGTACATACTCAGTGCATCCCCTCTCGGGAATTGAACCTCGGAAGCTGGTGCTAGAGGCGAAGGCTCTGCTATTGCGCCACGGCGTATGGTTTATCTATTTGAGCATAGCAGTGTAATTCAGTTGTTGTTCAGCACTCTTTGGAACTGTTGCTTTTTGTCTGCGCACTGCGTCAGTTCATGTGAGCCCCTGAATATGGTTTTATATGTCACTCACTCGCTTCTAATTGTTTCGCTGCCTTCTTAATTATATAATGCATGTTTTCTTCAGCGTTTTTTGTAGCTCTTCCTGGTTTTCTACGTTATGCGTGATTACGTGAGAGGCGTGATGATGTCACACGAATCTCCGCCCCCCACGACTTTCGAGCTCAACTACATTACAGTAAATGGAGAAAAATAGCTTCTAGTTATGACCATTATACGTAGAATTTCAAAATGAAACCTGCCCAACTTTTGTAAGTAAGCTGATAGGAATGAGCCTGCCAAATATCAGCCTTCTCACTACACGGGAAGTTGGAGAATTAGTGATGAGTGAGTCAGTCAGTGAGGGCTTTGCCTTTTATTAGTATAGACTAGCAAAATACCTGCGGTTCGCAGCGGCGAAGTACTGCCTTAAAATTTTTATTAAGAAGAAAATTAAACCTTTTTAAACTGAGGGAAAATATGCCAATAATTATTTGTTAAGGATCTCTTTGTATACCATGTTGTCAGTTCGGCCCTCCAGTTGTAACATGACCAAGCTGTGCGCTGAGCTTACTCTTGAGCATGTAACTTACAGTTGGCCATGTGAACAGTAATCTTGTCTCAAATGTCACAGCTTGGATTGCTGCTGTCATAATCGGTTTGAGTTTCATGGTTTGTTTCAATTACGACAGTATTTGCAGGATTTGTTGTGTTGAAGTGACATTTGGCATCTGTCAAGCGTTGTAAGCACACAACCGGTTTCATTGATAAAATCACATCCAGCTTTTGAGAGTTTAAACATTCATAAACATCAAAGTGTCCACTACTGAAATCGTCACCTGTGAATCTAAGATGTTTAAAAGGCATTGGCGGTTGTCGAAAGGTGTAAACAATTTGGCCATTTCGGTACACCTGAAAGCGACAACCGAACAATTCAGTGGCAGCCATCAACTCACATGCAGAACCATAGGTGACGGGTTTAAGCATTTTACTCTTATAGTGCTCCTGTGTAGTATAATTATCTCCTGTACCGTAATCAGTCCACACCTTGAACCTGTCCCAGTCATTCAATACATAAGACAGAATCTTCCTCCGGATATCAAGAGTGAGCCTGATATGGCGTGCAATATGTAACAAAGAGAATGGAAAAGGTAGGTGGTATCTCCGGGCAGGAAACCACTCGGTAAGTGACAGTTCTTTGATCGATAGTGATCATCTCGATAGACATGGTAATGGGGGTTGGAATGATAAAGGAAATGGGTACCTGAGCAATGTAAAGTAATTGTAAAATACCTATACAATACCTATAATTGTAATAAACAAACAATAAAACAGCGGAGAAGCCGTGGATTAAACAAATTAGGGCTGTAGTTATCAGTAGGGAGACGTGAATCCCGTGGCGAAGCAAGGAAGGGATTGTAGAGACCGGAGCGACGGACAGTCTTATATAGGCAGGCAGCCAGCCAACAACGTGGGAGGCATTGAGATGGGGGACACAACGCCACCTCACGCGGTGACCGAGGCTATGGACGTATATATGTACGTAAGTAGGATTCAGTTAGCGTTGGGAACCCGTGTACCAAATTTCTTGAAGATGGGCCCATAAGTAACAAAGACTGTTGAAAAGTTCAATATGGCGGCCGACAGTGGCATCATACCACCGAAATAAGTACGTACATTGGTTTTGGTTAGTGCAGGGAAGCCGCCTACCAAATTTCGAGAAGATGGGGCCATAAATAAGAAAGTTCAACATGGCAGACGTTGTTGACCATTATGCATAGAATTTTGAAATGAAACCTGCTTAACTTTTGTAAGTAAGCTGTAAGGAATGAGCCTGCCAAATTTCAGCCTTCTACCTACATGGGAAGTTGTAGAATTAGTGATGTTGGAAAGTTCAATATGGCGGCTGACAGTGGCATCATACCACCGAAATAAGTACTGTATGCGCATTGGTTTCGGTTAGCTCAGGGAAGCCACCTACCAAATTTCGTGAAGATGGGGCCATAAATAAGAAAGTTCAACATGGCGGACGTTGTTGACCGTTATGACCGTTACGCGTAGAATTTCGAAATGAAACCTGCTTAACTGTTGTAAGTAAGCTGTAAGGAATGAGCCTGCCAAATTTCAGCCTTCTACCTACACGGGAAGTTGGAGAATTAGTGACGTTGGAAAGTTCAATATGGCGGCCGACAGTGGCATCATACCACCGAAATAAGTACGTACATCGGTTTTGGTTAGCGCAGGGAAGCCATCTACCAAATTTCGTGAAGATGGGGCCATAAATAAGAAATTTCAACATGGCGGACGTTGTCGAACGTTATCGACCGTTATGACCGTTACGCGTAGAATTTCGAAATGAAACCTGCTTAACTTTTGTAAGTAAGCTGTAAGGAATAAGCCTGCCAAATTTCAGCTTTCTACCTACATGGGAAGTTGGAGAATTAGTGATGAGTGAGTGAGTGAGTGAGTGAGGGCTTTGCCTTTTATTATTATAGATTTAGTGAATTTTTGAGCGCTATAATTTTTGGACACTTGTTTTGGTTTGTTTGTTTATTTTAATTAATGTACTTGAGCACTTTTCATCATCCATCTGCTTGGTGTGTTTGTCCTTATCAGCTCAGCTCATCCCTGTCATAACTATTGGTTGAAGAGGCTTCTGGTGGGACCTGGTAGCGTGGAGTGAACTCGCACCGTCGCAGGAGGTCTTGAAAGCTCCTTAGACTTCATAACTTGTTGTTTATACTTAAATGCATAATGAATTGTTCGACCTTTTTATACACAGGTGTGTATGGCTTTCTAAACAATGTCCAGTGAATTCAATTTTCTACAGGTGAAGTCAAATCAAGTTCTAGACAGATCTTAAAAATAATTCAAGCAAACAGGGTGTACCTGATTAGAATTTGGTGTGCCACAGTAGAGGGTCTGAATACTTACAGTACATGTGAAGTTGCAGTTTTCAATTTTTTTAGATAAATTTTGCAAACTAGTCTGCATTTTTTTTTTACTTTGTCATTATGGGATATTAAACGTAGATTGGGTACAAATGTTAAATGTATCCTTTTACAATTAAATTTTCAACACAATAAAGTGTGTAGAAAGAAAGACATTGGTCTGAGTACTTTCTGAATCCACTGTTGCTCATCAAGAACATCATGGAACAAGACTTTTACTAACTGCAGTACAGGGAGTCCTTGGGTTATGACACAGTTCCGTTCCTGCAACAGTAATGTAATCTGAATTTTGGTGTAAGTTGAAACACACCCTAGCCTAAGTCACTTACCTACACTAACACATTTGCAAAATCATAATCTAGAACATAAAACCACAACTAAGCTACAGTTAAAGGAAACGGACATAAATATACTGTACACTGTACTGTAGTAACAGAAAAAATGAGTGTAAAAAAATCCTTACCTTTATTCCTTCTCACGTCTCAATCTTTTTTTTTATTAATAATTTTATTATAGTCATTCCATACAAGGTGATCAAGTTTTACAAAAAATACTCTTGAGGTTGACAAACAATTTGACCCCCACCCCTGAGAGAAGAGAGCATGGCCAATGGGGTAAAACTTAAGGCTTGTAAACATACCTAAATTAATGATTTTAATAGACCAATAGAGATGAATGGAGAAGAAAAACAAATGAGGAGATAATTTCTTCCTCTGTGCTTTAAGAACTTATTCTAAAATATTATTGATTAGATCCTGCCAGGTTTTGAAAAAATTATGTACAGATCCTCTAACTGAATATTTGATTTTTTTTCCAATTTCAAATAGTATAAAACATCGGTTTCCCACTGACTTAAAAGAGGAGAGTTAGGATTCTTCCAGTTTAGCAAAATAATTCTGCGTGCCAGAAGTGTAGTGAGTACAATCAGTTTGCTTGTCCTTCTCCACTTTAATCCCATCTGGTAAACACGAAACACAGCTGTTAATGGGTTAGGAGGGATTGTGACACCAAGGCTGTCTGAAAGGCACTTAAAAATTTTGATCCAAAATGATGTTAATTTGGTGCAGGCCCAAAACATGTGACCCAGTGAGGCTGGGACTTGATTGCAGTGTTTGCAGGTTGGATCTTGCCCTGGAAACATTTTGGACAGTTTTAGGCGAGACAGATTTTCTCGATATATAATTTTGAGTTGAATAATTGTATGCTTTGTGCATATGGAGCCCGATTGAAGTCTCTACATTGCTACTTTCCACTCCTTTTCTGATATATTGATCAAGAGATTTTTTCCCATTGTCCTCTTGGATCTTTGAAAGGAAGGGATTGTAAAATAATTTTCTATATTGCAGAGATGGTGTCTAAGCCCTTCAAATTGAGCAATATTTTTTCCAGCATGGACAAGGGTGCAAGATGAGGAAAATCATGCAGGTTCTGTTTAACAAAGTTCCTAATTTGAAGATAGTGAAAGAAATGTGTAGGTGGAAAGTTAAATTTGGAATGTAATTGTTCATAGGATGCAAAGATGTTGTCTATATAAAGATCTCTAAGCAATTTAATCCCAAATCTTTTCCAGATATTAAAAACTGGATATGTTTGCGAGGGTTGAAAGAGGTGGTTCTCTTGCAGAGGTGCAACACATAAAAGCTTCTCCATCTTGAAATTCTTTCTACATAGGTTCTATATTCTGAGTGAGTGAAGCACAATTGGGTTATTAGTATATTGCTGATAAGTTGGATTTATTGGGGCGCAAAGCAGGGAATATAAAGAAGTACTGCAGGATTTTACTTCTATTGCGGACCAGGTCTGTGTTATGTTCATCTACTTGTGTCCAGGTTTTTATATCTTGTATGTTTGCTACCCAGTAATAAAACTGAAAGTTAGGTAGAGCCATGTCACCTTCTGCTTTAAGTCTTTGTAGGGTCGCTCTTTGGATACATGGATGTCCCAAATAAATTGGGTTATTGTTAAATTCCAATTGCTTAAAAAATTATTTTTTGATGTATATTGGAATGTTTTGAAATAAAAAAAGGAGCTTAGGAAGAATTTTCATCTTAACAACGTTAATTTTTCCAGCTAGAGTGAGATGAAGGGTTGACCATCTATGCAAGTCTTGCTTAATTTTTTCCATACAGACGGTGAAATTTTGTTGATAAAGAGCTTTTTGTTTACTTGTGATGTTAACCCCTAGGTATTTAAACTGATCTGCCGTGATAAAAGGTAGAGTGTCTAATATTATATGCTTGAAAATTCACTGGAAAGAGTACACTTTTATTCAGATTAATTTTGAGACCAGAAATCCTTTGAAATTCTGTAAGTGCTGTTAAGACTGCGGGCACAGAATTTTGTGGGTCTGATATACACAGTACCATATCATCTGCATATAGAGAAATTTTCTGTTCCAGTCCTTCTCTGATAAATCCCATTTATCTGATCAGCATTTCGACAGGGAACCGCCAGTGGTTCAGTGGCGATTGCAAATAGCAGTGGTGACAAGGGGCATCCTTGGCTGGTACCACGTTCTACTTTAAAGTAGTCTGAACAAATGTTGTTAATACAAACTGAAGCTTCTACATTGGTATACAGTAGTTTGATCCATGCACAAATGTTCGGGCCAAACCCAAATTTCCGTAATGTAGTGAAAAGGTATTTCCAGTTAATCATGTCAAATATTTTTTTCTGCATCTAATGATAATAATATTTCTGGGGTGTTTGACTTTGTTGGTGAGTATATCACATTAGACAGGCGTTGAAGATTGGAAGATAAGTGTCGACCCTTGATAAATCCAGTTTAATCTTGTGATATTACAGAAGGCAGCACTTTCTCCATCCTTGTAGCTATGATTTTTGAGAGTAGTAAAAACGGTGATTAATGCTTGGCGAAAAGTTTGAGGAAGAATTTTATTGTCTCTAGCTTCTGTAAATGTTGCTAATAGGAGGGGAGCTAGCTGAGTGGAAGATTTCTTTTAAAATTCTGCAGGGTAGCCATCAGGACCTGCTGCTTTCCCGCCTTAAAGTGACTTTATAGCATCTAGTAATTCTGATAGCGCCAGAGGCTTATCCATTTCCTCCACACTAAAAGTATCTATTTGTGGTATATGTAATTTATCTAGAAATACATTAGATTGTGTGTTGTCTTCTTTAAACTCAGTAGAATATAAGGATTCATAGTAGTCTCTAAATGTGTGCATTATATTTTTATGGTCAAATGATCTTGTCACCGTTCGTGTTGGTGATTACTGGGATTGCATTGCGAACTTCTTGCTTGTGGATTTGTTGAGCTAAAAGCTTATTAGCTTTGTCTTCGTGTTCATAGTAATGATGTCTGGATTTATAAATTAGTTGTTCAGTTTCTTTAGTTGTCAAGAAGTTGATTTCTGAATGCAGAGCCTGCCTTTTCCTATGTAGATCCTTGCTTGGAAGCCTGGCATGTTCTTCATCTGTTCTAGTAATTTCACTTTTTAGCTCTGATACTTTCTTGGTTTCTAATTTATTCCTGTGGGAGAGATATGAAATAATCTGTCCTCTTAAGAAGGCCTTTAGAGTTTCCCAGCGTATTCCTGCAGAAACCTCTGAGGATGTATTTGTCTCTAGGAAGAAACTGATTTGTTTCTAAATAAATTCTGTACAGTTCTCATCTGCTAATAGAAGTGGGTTAAGACAACATCTGCGAGGTGAGTGTGGGGCATAGTGACTTTAGCTTTTTTTTTTTAAGTTTTATGGGAGTGAGCGTTGTAAACTCTAAACGTTGTATGTCAAGACGTTATAACCTGAGGACCCCTGTATTGAGTTTTAACTGGAGAGTTAAATATTACAGCATTCATCTTATTGAAGTTTTTTAATTAATATTTTGGCTTCAAAAACCCAATAAATGCCACAAATGTAGCTTTTGCTTGTTTGGTTTTTATCAATGCCTTATGCTGTTTTAGCCCTGGATAGGGCTCCAACATATTACAGGGTGAATACACAAACACAGACATTTATTACTGCTTACCTCACAGTCCAGTGAGATTTTTTTGCTCTCTCTTTGATGATAATTATTCTTCTGATAAAAAGGATTTATTTAGTTCATATGGTCTTTTTGAAACATGTGAAACTGAAATTCTAAGAGTCTAAATAATGAAGTTCAGATGTATGAACGTAAGAAATTTGACAAATGAGAGGTTATTCAGTCCATGAATCTCATTTGTTTAGCTAATAGCTAAGTTGTCCCAATATTTCACTCTGATACTCCTTGAAGTTTTTTATTTCAGCTACATGTCTTGATAGTCTGTTCCATATTCCCCTAACTCTTTGCTTAAAAAAGTGCTTCCTGGCTTTAGTTTTAAATGCACTTCCCGTTGTTTATGTGATTCACCCTTAAGCTGAAAGAATTTTAATGGATCTTCTTTATTACAGCCACTGAGGATTTTGAAGACCTGGATTAAGTACCCATGCAGTCTTCTCTGGTTAAAACTGCACAGGTTTAATTACATACAATACATATAGGAATAATGACACCTATTTATGGGAGACAGTTGAATAACATAATTTAAAAAAACAGTGTTTTGCAGTTATTAAGCTTACAGCTTTTTTTCAATGAATGATGATATAATTAATGACATATTTAACCAGCCTGACATAAAGCATTACTAAGGTCAGTTTTGTTTCAGACAATTAATTAGCTAGCTTTTTGAGGTCCTAAAGCATAAGGAAAAATGTACTGCATATAAGATATGCGTATGTTTTCGTTGTAACAAAATGAACCTCAAATAGCTTTGTTAATAACCTACTGTAGATATACCGCCCCACATTTGCAGAATGAAATATATAAATGAGCTAAACCAACCAGTGACACTCTCCCAAACCTCAGAAGCTATGAATTTAAGTGAAAAGGTGCAGTTGTAAGTGGTTTTCCTGTGAAAAATTTAATTTCTGCTGTACAGTGTGACCATTAATAAAACTTAAATTACTGCTGCCAAAATGCTGTCTTTTTTCCATCATTATTTCAAAGGTAAATGGTAATTCTCAAATTTATGCCACATCTTTAATGTAGTCTATACTGAACCCTGCTCTCTTTGGATGTTGTAAGGACATTCAACATTTTTGAATGAAAGGACTTATTTGCCATTTTAATGGATATTTAAGTTTAGGCATAATATCTGCATGGATGGAAGTTATGTTTCATTTCTGAAGCTTGAACTTGCCAAATAAAAAAATCCCTAGAATGTAACACTTGACAAAGTATCAATGTATGTTGGTGATATTTTGCTTTAAAAACAACTTCTGCAGACTCATTGCTTCCATGCTAGATTTAAAGCAATACTCCTCCCAAAAATATTTTTAAATGTCACTAACACCATGTAGTTTGTAGTTATGGCAGAGAAAAAAAATTGAATCTCTTGTGTTAATGCTGAACGGTGCCAACAGACTGTCTAACACTTGACAACAGCAAATAATATCAAAGTCAATGAAAAATTCTCACATTACTCATGTTGCATAATCCATGTCAAGTCATCCAACCGTATACTTAAAATGTTTAAAAATTGCATGCATTGTTTTAAAAAATATTGTTAAATTGATTCTTCTGGTAAATCAAATAACCCAGATCCCTTTCGCACTGGATTGTGTTTTTGGTCAAGAGTCCTGTCTTCAATTCAATGTGTCGGGGGAATAGGCGGGTCTTTAATTTAAAAGCACAGTATTATGAGAATGTGCCTTTCCTGTTTGTTGTACACTGAGTTTCCGGAAGTATTAATAGTATTTTAGCAATAAATGCATGCATTTTGCACATTTTGGGTATACAATTGGATAACAGACGTGGATTATGAGACACAAGTTCCATGAGAATATTTCTTTTCTTTTTGCCATGGATGTTATTTACATCATTTATCATTGTCCAGCATTGGTGATTGTTGTGTCCCATTCTATCAGAATCTTTGTCGTATACTTTCTCCACAAAAACGTGAGAGAGAAAAAAATCTTGGCCATCACTGCAAGTTACATAGGGCTAAGCAACTTATAAAAAATAAACATTTTTGAGTACGGTATTCCTTTAAATTCTATTTTAACATCTTTTTATTGTAGTAGTACTGAAAAATACTTGTTCTTTGTTTTGGCTTCACTGGCAATTTTGTTTCTCTTTTGATCTTTCAAATAGTACTAGGATCTTTCAAATGAAATTTTGATCTCTTGTTATAGTGTCGTCCAAGTCAGAATAACTTGACTGTTTTTTAATCTTCATGTACAGTGATCTTTAAAGTTGTAATTTTTAAATAATACCTTTATTTATCCATTTTGGTCTGTTTATTATTTTTTTTATTTGGTTCTAGGCCTGGATCAGAAAGTTTCTGAAGTGACACCATCTCTCATTTATAGTGGCAGAGTTTTTATTCTCCCATTCTGTTTTTTTTCTTGTTTTTCTGCATACTTTCTCATCCCCATAAAGTCTGCTTCCCTCAAATTAGAAGTCTTTGTTTTGGTATACTGTACATTAGTGTGTTATCACAGATCTCAAATTTTACCATGTTGTGATCACTTTTGCTTAAAGTGTCAGTGATCTGTGTTTACTTATGTCTTGCTTCTTTATACATGCTTAACTATATATATATATATATATATATATATATATATATATATATATATATATATATATATATATATATATATATATATATATCATATATCCAATGCATTGACTTAGGTTTGTATTGTGCTTTGAATTATAAAAATATAAAAGTGCCAGCAATTTTTTTTTTTTTAACAGTACATGTCTATTTTTGTTTTATTTGCTGGATGTGCATTTCAGTTTTCTTCAACTTCAGTATGGAGTTGTGCTCTACTAGAAATAGTATTTGGCAGTTTTTAATTTTAAAAAGTCAAATAATACTGTATGTAGTATACATAGATTAACAAAAGGTGTTGTTTTTTTTGCAATAACATACCTTAGTGCTGTAATGTTTTTATCAGATTTCCCTTTTTGAAATATAAGGTTCTATTTTGATTAATTTATTTCTTAAGAGGGTTTAAAGTTGCATTTTTATCACAGTAATAGCAATAAATAATACAGATTATCAAATTAAATAATATTAATGAGGATAACTGGTAGAAAGCATTTGTTGAGCTAAATAACCTTTTAGCTGGTTAATGGCTATAAGTTGGCAATGGGTGAGGTGTGCTTCTATGTTATTTAATTTCTTAACTG
Organism: Polypterus senegalus; assembly: GCF_016835505.1. Classification (NCBI taxonomy): domain Eukaryota; kingdom Metazoa; phylum Chordata; class Cladistia; order Polypteriformes; family Polypteridae; genus Polypterus; species Polypterus senegalus. Next base: position 187,288,820 of record NC_053156.1, on the reverse strand, counting down.
AACTTTTGTACATGTTGTTAATACTGGACTCTTCTTGGATTTCTCTATAGTCTGACCATGAAGTAGTAAGAAAACGGAGTTATTGTGTATTATGCAGTAAATGTATTATAAAATTAAAAACAGGATAAAGCAGAAGGGGAAATAAATGTCTCTATTTGTGTACAGTAGCTAGGGAAACAATTTTAGATACGGACAGAAAGTTGTGAAAAGGTTTAAGATAATTTATTATCCAGCATGTTTTAAATTCAAATTTAAATGTCTCCTGATTAATCATTACAATAAAAGTGTTTACTTGCCGTCCAGCTATGCATGCAAATATTTAACTTATCACCACTAGGATTTGAACAAGATGACTAAATATTTAATTTCTAGATTACAATAATATTTGATATAATGTTCAAAAGGTCAGAATAAGCAAAGGCTTAATTTACAGTGGAAAAGTATTTCTTAGGAATGAACCTCACATTGGCAGTGACCCTCCAGGATCAATTTTGCTTATGCCTGAAATGGATTTGGATTGACACATTTTATAGTCAGTGTTGTCTATATCTATTTAACTTATATCTATATAAGTTTATTATTTTTATGTCCATAATGAGATGTATTTGTTTTTATTTCATTATTTCATATTTTCATTTTCTGAAAAGCCAAAGTTGACTACTGGTGCTTTCTACTATTATTGTTAGTAAATACAATTTTTTTCATGTCATCATAGAATGTAGACTTTGTACAATTTCAGGGTGTACAGAAAACAATCTTTTTATGTCCAAGAGTGATATAAAAAAAAAAAAAATACAGAAACATCTTAAACCTCCACAGCCTGATTCAGTGTTGCAGGTGGACCCAGGCTATCCTTGCTGCATTATTTGGCCAAGCCCTGGAAAAGGGTCAGCCCACTGTAGAGCCGACTTGCATAGCTAGCCGTACCTAACACATAAGTTAAAAGTCAACAATGAATTTAACAGGTCCCTTGTGTGATTAATCCCTTGGGATTAATAAAGTATCTATCTGTCTATCTGTCTTATCTGTCATTGTCCAGTACTTCTTTCAATTATTCTATGAATGATTTAAAAGTAAGTCCTAAATCCATAATTTAATAAATGGGTAACATTCATACTTTTCAGTTTTTCAGTTAGCATGAGGGGCTGGATGATATTGGCCGCTGAAGAACAATTAAGAAGTAGTGCTCTGACATATGAACCAAGTTTATCAAGAAATGTGTAGATTTGATGTAAGCTAACCAGAAGAGCATCTTCTACACTTCTGTTTATGCAGTAAGCAAATTAGTAGTTAATAATAATAATAATAATTCTTTACATTTAAATAGAGCGAAAATTTACACAGAGTGTTACAGACTCAAATCAAATGTATGTTTTTATTATATTATACAAATAATAATAGCAGCTCACTACTTAAAATGCGGAACTGTCAGACTTGAAACTGGAACTTTTTGGTTAAATGGCTGCAGTTCTTACCTCTGCACCATCCAAGAATACATATCAACTTTCTGTCGCTTGACATTGGAGCTTGGGTTTTTAACTCATTGACAACAACATGTAAATTGAATTTTTTTTTTCCTTTGGTTATATTCTTGAGTAAATGTGCACATATTTATTTGATATTTAGACTAAAGTCTTCACAACTTATACACTTCATTATTAGTATAACATGGAAAAAGTTTGTTTTATGTACAGGTATATGTTCAGCAGTTCTTGCCTCCCATTTCTTGGCATCCTACACTTACACAGATCGTTGTAGACATGAAACACGCATGAAATGTGTGTATTCCAATTAATAATATATTATTTACCCTATACAACTCCAGGCACTTCACACCCAGATAAACACAGCTCTGAGAATTTTGCAATTGAATTCAGCTCCGTTGGGGCGGTGGATGGGATAGCAGGCTGCATGCTACTTGTGCTGACCAAAACATTTGTAAAACAAAAGACGCCAATGAATAGCGGTATGAAGTAATTTAAGATGGCCTGGAATTAAGAGTTTTTTCATAGGTTTTAGGGATTCTAGTGTTAACAGGACCTCTGAAAGAAAGGATTCATGCAAAACCGGCAAGTTTGGTTCCACACAGGAAGCTTTAAAGTCAGGACACATTTAGAAAATGAAAGGACCATGAGTTTCTGACATTTGAAATTTGAATTAATTCGACAAGTACAAGTAATTGGCACTCCAACCACTGTAAAAGAAACCTCACATTGTTTCATTCCATTTGAACTGGTGTGGCGCTGAGGTATCACCTGTTGAACGGCTGCGCTTTGGGCCTAGTTTGGGATCCTGAGGTGGTTCATTGTGTGGGTGTGGCAATGTGCTGTATCAGTCTGTTTTCTCTCTCTCTAGTAATATTTTAACCAGCTAATTATATAAATACTAGCAAAATACCCGCGCTTCGCAGCAGTGAAGTACTGCATTAAAATTTTTCTTAAGAAGAAAATTAAACCTTTTTAAACTGACGCAAAATATGCCAATAATTATTTAAGGATCTCTTTGTATACCATGTTGTCAGTTCGGCCCTCCGGTTGTAACATGACCAAGCTGTGCGCTGAGCTTACTCTTTAATCGGTTTCAGTTTCATGGTTTGTTTCAATTATGACAGTATTTGCAGGATTTGTTGTGTTGAAGTGACATTCGGCATCTGTCAAGCGATGTAGGCACACAACCGGTTTCATCGATAAAATCACATCCAGCTTTTGAGAGTTTAAACATTCATAAACATCAAAGTGTCCACTACTGAAATCGTCACCTGTGAATCTAAGATGTTTAAGAAGCATTGGCGGTTGTGGAAAGGTGTAAAATATTTGGCCATTTCGGTACACTTGAAAGCGACAACCGAACAATTCAGCAGCAGCCATCAACTCACATGCAGAACCATAGGTGAAGGGCTTAAGCATTTCACTCTTCTAGTGCTCCTGTGTAGTATAATTATCTCCTGTACCGTCATCAGTCCACACCTTGAACCTGTCCCAGTCATTCAATACATAAGACACAATGTTTCTCCGGATATCAAGAGTGAGCCTGATATGGCCGTGCAATATGTAACAAAGAGAATGGAAAAGGTAGGTGCCATCTCCGGGCATGGAAACCACTCGGTAAGTGACAGTTCTTTGATCGATAGTGATCACTTCGATAGACATAGTAATGGGGGTTGGAATGATAAAGGAAATGGGTACCTGAGAAATGTAAAGTAAGTCTAAAATACCTATACAATAACTATAATTGTAATAAACAAGCAATAAAACAGCGGAGAAGCCGTGGATTAAACAAAAAGGCTGTAGTTATCAGTAGGGAGACGTGAATCCCGTGGCGAAGCAAGCAAGGGAATGTAGAGACAGGAGTGACGGACGGTCTTATATAGGCAGGCAGCCAACAACGTGGGAGGCGTTGGGATGGGGGACCCAACGCCACCTCACACGGTGGCCGAGCTGCAGGCTATGGATGTATATATGTACGTAAGTAGGATTCAGTAAGCGTTGGGAACCCGTGTACCAAATTTCTTGAAGATGGGCCCATAAGTAACAAAGACTGTTGAAAAGTTCAATATGGCGGCCAACAGTGGCATCATACCACCGAAATAAGTATGCATTACATTGGTTTTAGTGGTTAGTGCAGGGAAGCCGCCTACCAAATTTCGAGAAGATGGGGCCATAAATAAGAAAGTTCAACATGGCAGACGTTGTTGACCGTTATGACCATTACGCATAGAATTTCGAAATGAAACCTGCTTAACTTTTGTAAGTAAGCTGTAAGGAATGAGCCTGCCAAATTTCAGCCTTCTACCTACATGGGAAGTTGGAGAATTAGTAACGTTGGAAAGTTCAATATGGCGGCTGACAGTGGCATCATACCACCGAAATAAGTATGTACATTGGTTTCGGTTAGCGCAGGGAAGCCGCCTACCAATTTTCGTGAAGATTGGGCCATGAATAAGAAGGTTCAATATGGCGGACGTTGTTGACTGTTATGCGTAGAATTTCGAAATGAAACCTGCTTAACTTTTGTAAATAAGCTGTAAGGAATGGGCCTGCCAATTTTCAGCCTTTTACCTACACGGGAAGTTGGAGAATTAGTGACGTTTGTAAAATTCAATATGGCGGCCGACAGTGGCATCATACCATCGAAATAAGTACATCGGTTTCGGTTAGTGCAGGGAAGCCGCCTACCAAATTTCGTGAAGATGGGGCCATAAATAAGAAAGTTCAACATGGCGGATGTTGTCGACCGTTATCGACCGTTACGTGTAGAATTTCGAAATGCAACCTGCTTAACTTTTGTAAGTAAGCTGTAAGGAATAAGCCTGCCAAATTTAAGCTTTCTACCTACACGGGAAGTTGGAGAATTAGTGATGAGTTAGTGAGTGAGTGAGTGAGTCAGTCAGTGAGGGCTTTGCCTTTTATTAGTATAGATAGCATTTTTAAAAAGTAAATGTTACAAACTTAACAGAGCTACAAAATGTCTTTAAAACATTTACATTTAATTATTTGGTTAACACTTTTATCCAAAATGAATTACATTTATGATACAATTGGTTACATTTTTTTTTTGGTTTTCCAATTGGAGCACAGGCAGGTCAAGTGACTTGCTCTGGGTCACACAGTTTCAGTAATGTGATTTGAACCCATGACATCAAGGTTTGAATTTCAAATCCTTAACCACTGCACCACACTTTTGTTTAAAATGTAATTCACTAACTTAACAGTATATATAATAATAATAATTTTTTTTTTATTTTTAGTATGTATTTTAAGCAGTATTTTTTGTTACTGAACAGAAAATGTCAGAGTAAATTTAGAATGTGCTCATACTAATCTGGAAGTTATATCATTCTTTATGAACCATATGCTGAAATCATGCCATTTGTTGTTGCACTGGGGAATTCCCACCTCTTCCACACATTCCTGCATTGTATTTTGATATTTATGAATGTCAATACTTGTTTACTTAAGTGGTATTTGGGTAAGTTTTTGATACATCTATCAGTATTTATAAAGCTGTTGTTACTGTTAGTATTTATATATTTTATACTGCATTGTTCACACAATAATGGAGTTCCTTTAATAAAGTCATTGAATGGGATTTCTGTATTTGCCATGGTATTGAAAGGTATCTAGTATCGTAAAATTTGACCAGTATTGGTATCAAATACAAATATACTGTGATATCACTAACTAACATACAGCACTCCTGTACATTTAGCCACCCCCCTGCAGCACTGGCTTGATGTGTAGTCTTTGCTGCCTTGTACTAGAAAAAACCAAGCAATGCATTCTAGATAACTTGTCGATACTTAATTATGATTTCATCTTTCTTACCTTTGATGTCAACAAATAGTAACATAATATTGCTGTACAGTAATTTCGCTAATGTAATTTTGGTACATGCCTGTACTGTTGTCATGAAGGAGAATATTGTGCAGTCATTTATTTTATGACCAGAGGAGTGTCACCTTGTGAGCACACATCAACCACCGAGCGAAACTGTGAATAAAATGTCTCCCTCGCCGAGACATCACTAACTGCGGTCGGAGCTTACACTGAGACAACAGACAAGGCACCTAGGGAGTGCAGTAGTCTGAGTACCCATAATACGCTTGTTGAAAGGAGTGACATCGGACATCAGAAAAAGCCAATCTGCTACACCTTGACTTTGCAAAAGGTCAAGGGCTGCGTATCGCTGGCTCCTGGTTCCAGCACCCTGAACCGCATCTTTGAACTCCAATACTGATGGTGCGGTGAAGGAGATCGATCACATGCTCGTGGGCAGACACTGGAGGCTCTTGCAAAACTGCAGGGTCTACAGAAGTGCCCAGTTTGTGAATTCTGACCACAGACTTGTTGTTGCTACTCTTAGGATCCAGCTTAGGTCCTGTAGGTTACCACCTGCTAGGAAAATGAGTCTGGACTTGGTCGGACTCCAAGACCCGGCTGTTTCTCATGAGTTTGCACGCAGTTTTGTATGAGGAACTTTCAGATTTGGGTACAACTGCCGATCCTAATGGGATGGGGGAGACCTTCCATGACAAGACCCTGAAGGTTGCTGAGGGTTATGTTGGTGTTACTGTTGTTCCCAGAAGGAGGTGGTTCATCTTGCAAGGCACTCTGGATATCATCGAGAGGAGTCGCAACGCACGGCTTAGTGGCAACTCTGGTCTGTACGGGGAACTGAGAAGGATGGCTGCGAAGGCTCCAAGGGCAGATAAAGAGGTGTTTATTAGAGGAATCTGTGAGCAAGTGACACACCATCTGTTGTCTAGCGACCCACATCCTACTTACAGAGGAATCAAAGCATTATGCACATCTGAATCTGTTCCTCGGAGAGTTGCAGTCAGGGCAGCTGATGGAACAGTCCTTACTGATGACACTGCAGTTGTGACCCACTGGGCTGGCTACTTTGAGCAGTTGTTCAAAGTTGATCCTCCGGCTAGGACACTGGATATCTCTGGGTCCATGGTCCTTGAGGCTGATCCGCCAATTAGCTGTGAACCACCCAATCTCACTGAGATTGCACAGGTGGTGAACCAGCTGAGGGGGAAAGGCTGCAGGGATCTGTGGTATCCGGGGTGAACTTCTCCAGGCTGGTGGTAAGGCTGTCGTCCTGGCATTGCAAGCAATCTTTGCTTCCATTTGGGAGACTGGCATCATCCCAACTGACTGGAAAATGGGACTACTTGTCCCTATCTGGAAAGGGAAGGGTGATCGCCTGGATTGCAGTAACTACAGGGAGATAACACTGCTCTCTGTGCCGGTTAAGGTCCTTGCTAGGGTCATCCTCCATAGGATCTGTGATCACTTGCTCACCTGCCAGTCTGGTTTTACACCTAAGAAGTCTACCATCAACTGCATTCTGGCACTGAGGGCTCTCAAAGAGCGCAAATGCGAATATTGGCAGAGTTTCTTTGCAGCCTTTGTCGATTTTTGCAAAGCGTTCGACTCAGTTGGTTGAGCTGCCCTGTGGGACATCCTGTGGGTTCATGGGATCCCCTCAAGGTTGCTGGGTATCATGGCTGGCCTGTACACTGGTACTGTGAGTGCTGTGCAGAGTGGAGGCAGGACCTCTGCATTTTTTTCCCCAGTTGATTCTGGGGTTCGTCAGGGGTGTGTTGTTGCTCCTACTCTGTTCAATGCATATATGGACTGGGTGTTGGGCAAGGTTGTGCGGTCCAGCGGCTGTGGGGCATCTGTTGGTGAAGAAAGATTAATGGATCTTGACTTTGCTGACGTTGTTGTGATCTTCGTGGAGTTAATGGAGGCTCTGATCGGGGCGCTCGAGAGACTGAGTGTGGAGCCTGAGTGTCTGGGCTTGTGAGTGTCCTGGATAAAAACCAAGATCCAGGCTTTTAATGACCTCTTGGGCACAGCCATCAGCAGTGTGTCTATTTGCCAAGAGTGTGTTGACCTTGTTGAGAGGTTTACTTACCTTGGCAGTGACATTCACGTCTCTGGTGACTCTTCCTGTGAAATCAGTAGACGGATTGGGAGAGCATGGGGGGTCATGAGGTTGCTGGAAAGCGGTGTGTGGCGCTCCTTATATCTGTGGAAAAGGACGAAGGTCCAAGTCTAGAGTCCTGGTGCTTCCCGTCTTGCTATATGGTTGCGAGACATGGACGCTATCCAGTGACCTAAGACGAAGACTGGGATCCTTTGGTACTGTGTTTCTCCGGAAAATCCTTGGGTACTGTTGGTTTGACTTTGTGTCGAATCAGCGGTTGCTCATGGAGTCCCGAATGAGGCACGTTACCTGCATTGTAAGGGAGCGTCAGTTACAGCACTACAGCCGTGTGGCGCGTTTCCCCGAGGGTGATCCGGCTCATAAGATCCTCATTGTTGGGGACCCTATTGGCTAGACCAGGCCAAGGGGTCGCCCACGTAACACCTGGCTGCGGTAGATAGATGGTCATTTCCGGAGGGTGGGACTGGACCACGTATCTGCTTGGGGGGGTTGTAAACCGGGATCCCGAGTTGTTTTGCCGTGTAGTGGGTGTGGTAACGCACTGTACCAGTGCATGCTTCCCAACTTGACTTGACTTGATTATTTTATATTTTCTAAGCAGCTAATTAGGCTCAAGATCAGTCTTTGCACTAGCACGTAAATCTTTTGCTCAAACATCCAGAATACAACTAATATTAATGAAGTATTTACTTTGCTGTTTCCTAGTTAAACTTTGCAAAGCAGGGCCAGCACTTAGATGTTGTAGATTGTCTACATGATGTGTTTTTTTTGTTAGTGATGTACTGATGATAGTGATTTTTTTTAACTTTGTTACTGGAAGTAATGCTCTATTATTGCTGGAAGTATAAACACTGTTGATTTGCATTTGAATTCTTTTGTTACATTGAAAAATTATAAAACATCCTACATGAAAAGTTTTACAATGATCAATTTTTACTTCTGATATGCAAGAGTATACCATCATCATACAGTAGTTGTATTGACTACATTTATTTTGATGGTATATGGAATGAAAAGGCTAAGTTTTAAATATAAATTACTGCTTGTTTGATGGATATGTATTTTTAAAGCAACTTAATAGTTATAAAAATGAGTGTAATGAAATTATTACTAATTTGGTGTCCTTTCTGTTTCAGTACAGTGCAGTTGATTCCAACCCTTTATCCATTTATGTTATGCATCCATTTTGGAATTCTTTTGTTAAGGTAAGTAATAATATTGCTTATGTTACATTATTACTACTTTTAGGGAGCAGTATAGCAAAGCATTTTGTAAAGCTTAAAGTTCATTTTAGAGTGTAATTCCAAAAGCAATTACAGCACAAGCAGCAGTAAAATATCTACAAAAAATCTAATTAATATGTAGACAAAAACAGAATTTCCTTTTTGTTTGAGAATTTATTAGCCACTAATGAGATTTAAAAAAACTAAAGTTACTAATGCATTTTGTCACTCATTACAAACAGAACCAAATAATCATAAACCAAATCTTTAGCCTAGGTTATGCAGTAGTAAAAGCGATGCGCATACTACTATTGAATTCTTATGTTAGTTCTTCATGATATTTTACCTACAGGAAAAAAAATGTTTTTATTTGTCTCTTTGGGTAATTTTCTGTTTTAAAGAACATAGTGAGTTTTTTTAAGCTTTTTTTTTTTTTTGGTGGCTGTTACTGTAGCAAGACAATGAGTTTTCCAGCTTATAGCACCTTATTGCTTAAAGAGTCATGGCCATAATATTTTCATCCATCCATCATCCAACCCGCTATACCCGAACTACAGGGTCACGGGGGTCTGCTGGAGCCAATCCCAGCCAACACAGGGCGCAAGGCAGGAAACAGACCCTGGGCAGGGCGCCAGCCCACCGCAGCCATAATACTTTTGAACTGGAATTAGCCATTTGGCATTTTCACCTCATGTTCAAACAAGTTCAACTGACCCTCTTCATCTGGAGTCTACCCTGAGCTACTTGGAATTTGTTGAGCTCCACTCTCTGTCATGTCATTTGAACCCACCCACCCTAAGCAGGGGCACTTACTTTCTTGGATGTTCTCACAAGCTTATTCTTCTTTATTAATCAAGAGTTTATAAACTCAAGAGTATGGAGGGTATAAACTGGCATGCTAATTGAAAGACTTCTTCAAAGGTTTAGCTTCCTCCTTACTGTCAGTGCCCCCAAAAATGCATGTAAAACTTCTGCTTCTCAGATCCATTAGTCAAGCAATCTCATGATCCCTCCTAACATCTTTCTATCTATCTAACCTCATCCACGATTTTGACCAGGTGGTACTATAAATCCCTCACTGTAGAGATCTGTATGTGTTTCATTTTTAAGAAACAGTATAGAAAGTGCCATTTGTAAATCTGTACTCCATTGCAAATACATAAATGCATACTTGCATACCTTTTCAAATCTGTGCTATATCTACCTGTACTGTTAAGTGCCCATATGAGTACCATATACAATATCTCTGAAAATGCAGCATACTCTGAACAGCTGTTGGGTATATCCATGCAAAGAAAAATAATGCTTCTTGCAGAATGTTTTGATGAAGTATACATATTGTTTAGTTCATATTTTGTCTGATGCATGTTATCCTATCCAAAAGTATAATTGTGGATGTAAATGTAGTGCTTTAAAGTATGATATTATTGCATATAAAGTCATGCAGATACAGGACAGGAGCTTCAGCTAATGTTCATATAAAACATCAAATGTGATTCTGCAATTTTGATCATGTCATGAATGGTGGTGCCAGATGAGCTTGTTTGAGGATTTTTGTAAATGCTGATCTCCTGTGATTTTCTACAATTCTGTAGAAGATAATGTCTTGTTGATGAGAGAGTTCAGAAAAAATGGCTAGACTGGTTCAAGCTGACACAAAGGCTGCAGCAACTCTGATAACCACTTTATACAACTGTGGTGGGCAGAAAAGAATCTCAAAAAGCCCAACACATTGAATCTTAAGGTGGATGGGCTATAACAGCTGAACACCGTGTCCGGTTTCTCTCCTGTCAGCTAAGAACAAAAAGCCTAGGCTGCACTGAGCACAGGCTCAGTAAAACTGGAGAGTTGAAGACTGGAGAAATGTAGTCTGGTCTGATGAATCTCAGTTTTTGCTGCTCAAGCAGATTGTAGGGTCAGAATTTGGCAACAACAGTATGAATCTGTGCACCCAATCTGCCTTGTGTCAGTAGTCTAGATTGATGCTGCTGGTGGTGTAATGGTGAGGACATTTTTTTGTGGTACATTTTAGGTCTGTTAATACCTTGAATGCCACAGCCTATTTGAGTATTGTTGGTGACCATATGCATCCCTTTGTGGCCACCATTTACTAATTAATTTTCTAATGTCTATTTCCAGCATGATAATGCACTATGCCACAAAACATAAGTTGTCTCAATTTGGTTTCATGAACATGGCATTGAGTGTACTTCAGTGGCCTTCCCATTCACCAGATCTGAATCTGATAGAGCACCTTTGTGATGTGGTAGAATGGGAGATTAGCAGCATGAATGTCAATCTGAGAAATCTGCAGGAATTGCATGTTGCAATCATTTTAACATGGATCAGAATCTCAAAGGAATGTTTCCAGTATCCTGTGAAATCCATGCTATAAAGATAATGAGGCTGTTTTGAGAGTAAAAGGAGGCTCTTCCCTGTATTATTATAGTATATCCCAGTGATTTCCTCAGCGGGTGTATTTGTTCATCTGTTCAATTACATCACTTTTTTTTTCTTTGCTACCAATTATCAGAATTTTTCATCTTAATTACTTTCAAATTCCTATTAGAATTTTCTAGTCTTAATCTTAAAAATCACCAGGATTCACTGTGTTGCTGCAAATAAGGTTTAACCAGTACATTCTATGATTTATGTATCACCATGTGTGTATAGTTTATTTAAAAAGCATTTTGAGTAAATTTTCAATGGTGCCTGCACACTGCCAACATGAACGTGACTTTTGATCCCCTACTTTTACATCCTTTTCGTTTGGGATTCAAATTAAGTATATAAGTGTTCCGGAAAGTTTTGTTGACTAGCCTTATTTAAAAAATTAATTATATTGAATATTTAGTAACTTTCTTTTTTTTTTCTTTTTAACCCATAGATTTTACCCACATGGCTAGCACCAAACCTTATCACTTTCACAGGGTTTATGTTTCTTGTTCTTAATTTTCTAATGTTGGCTGCCTTTGACAGTGACTTTTATGCCTCAGGTAAGTAGAGCATTGTGAAATTAATGTTTTATAATCTGAAATTTGGAATTTGATCTTTCACATGAAAGTTAGTAAATCATTTACTGTTGTAAAGATATTTATAATTGTAAATCTCACCATTTGCATTTAGTTTTTGTGAGAGACATTTCATATATATTGCCTAACAGGTAGCACTTGTGTTGCTCGTTTGAGCCTAGGAAATGGAAATAAAATGTTTATTTTTGAGTCATTTATTTTTATTTTATATTTACCCATACAACAGTTCATCTGTTTTATTATTGCATTGTATGAATGTGTGTCTGTGTGTATATACAGTTGAAGTAAGAAGTTTACATAAACTTGGTGAATTCTTTTAAACTCACTTTATAACCCCTCACAAACTTCTACTTTGTACAGGACAAAATTAATTTTTCCAACAATGTTCACAGACATAGTATTTCACTTTTCATTGACTATATTACAATTCCAGTGGGTCACAAATTTACATAAACTTTCTTAATATTTGGTAGCACTGCGTTTAAATTGTTTAACTTGAGCCAAACATTTTGGGTAGGATTCCACAAGCTTCTTACATTAAATTGCTGGAATTTTGGTCCATTCCTCCAGACAGAACTGGTTTAACTGAGACAGGTTCTTCGTAGGCCTTGTTGCTCACACATGCTTTTTCAGTTTTGCCCACAAATTTTCAATTGAACTGAGGTCAGTGCTTTGCGATGGCCACTCCAATACCTTGATTTTGTTGCAAAATGGGTTAAGGACAACAACTCTGGAGGGAATGTTGTGGTCATTGTCTATTTGAAAGATCTGAGCTTCAAGTTTCTTGCTGAACTCTTGAGATGTTGCTGCAGCATATCTACATAATTTTCCTTCCTCGTGATGCCATCTATTTTCTGACGTGAACCAGTAGTGTTTTGCATCTTGCAATGTGGCATCTGTATTTCTCTTCATTAAGTCTTCTGTGGATAGTAGTCTCTGACACATCTACAGTACATCTGTGTCCTGAAGACTGTTTCTGATCTGTCGGAGATGCCTTTGGGGCCTTTCCTTTTTGTTTTTTTTGTTTTTTTACAATAGTGAGGACTTGTTTGTCATCAGCAGTTCAGAGCTTCGTTGGCCTACCAGTCCCTATGCGATTTACTGAGTTTACCAGTGCATTCTTTCATCTTAATGATATTGCAGACAGTTGTTTTAGGTAATCCTAAGGTTGTACCACTGTCTCAAGTAGTTTTATCTTTGTTTTTCAGTTTCATAATGGTTTCTTTGACTTTATTGGCACAGTTGTTGTTTTCATTTTGAAGAGTGGCAACTACAGACTTCAAAGGTAGTCTGTAGGTAGAAGCAAGCCTAGGTATCTTGTACCTGCACTAATGAAGCAATGAAACACACCTGAGTAATCACCAATGACTGTATTGTCAAATGTTCCAAACCTTATGTTGCCCTGAAATGGGGAGACTATGTCGAAAAAGTGTAATTTCTGCATGTAAATACCCCTAAATGACAGTTTGCAACGTGCACTTTAATTGTGTCTGAATTGTTTAATTTGTAATTTTAAACTGTGGAGCAGATGTGTAAATCAATGAAAGATGTGTTTGTCCCAACCATTATGGAGGGCACTATGTCTGTCTGTCTGTAACAAAACAAAAGTACAATTTAAAGCAAAATGATAAAGTGCAGTGACAAGGCATAAGGGAAGTATGAAACAACCCCTTGCAGACCATTAAATTTACAGTTGGGTCCATAAATATTTGGACAGAGACAACCTTTTTCTAATTTTGGTTCTGTACATTACCACAATGAATTTTAATGAAACAACTCGGATTCAGTTGAAGTGCAGACTTTCAGCTTTAATTCAGTGGGTTGAACAAAAAAATTGCATAAAAATGTGAGGCAACTAAAGCATTTTTTAACACAATCCCTTTACTTCATGGGCTCAAAAGTAATTGGACAAATTAAATAACTGGAAATAAAATGTTCATTTCTAATACTTGGTTGAAAACCCTTTGCTGGCAATGACAGCCTGAAGTGTTGAACTCCTGGACATCACCAGATGCTGGGTTTTCTCCTTTTTAATGCTCTGCCAGGCCTTTACTGCAGCAGCTTTCAGTTGCTGTTTGTTTGTGGGCCTTTCTGTCCGAAGTTTAGTCTTCAACAAGTGAAATGCATGCTTAATTAGGTTAAGATCAGGTGACTGACTTGGCCATTGAAGAATTTTCCACTTCTTTGCTTTAATAAACTCCTGGGTTGCTTTGGCTGTATGTTTTGGGTCATTGTCCATCTGTATCATGAAATGCCGCCCAATCAATTTGACTGCATTTAGCTGGGTTTGAGCAGACAGTATATCTCTGAACACCTCAGAATTCATTTGGCTGCTTATGTCCTGTGTCACATTATCAATAAACACTAGTGTCCCAGTGCCACTGGCAGCCATGCACGCCCAAGCCATCACACTGCCTCCACCGTGTTTTACAGATGATGTGGTATGCTTTGGATAATGAGCTGTTCCACGCCTTCTCTATACGTTTTTCTTGCCATCATTCTGGTAGAGGTTGATCTTGGTTTCATCTGTCCAAAGAATGTTTTTCCAGAACTGTGCTGGCTTTTTAGATGTTCTTTTGCAAAGTCCAATCTAGCCTTTCTATTCTTGAGGCTTATGAGTGGCTTGCACCTTGCAGTCCACCCTCTGTATTTACTTTCATGCAGTCTTCTCTTTATGATAGACTTGGATATCGATACGCCTACCCCCTGGAGAGTGTTGTTCACTTGGTTGGCTGTTGTGAAGGGGTTTCTCTTCACCATGGAAATGATTCTGCGATCATCCACCACTGTTGTCTTCCGTGGACGTCCAGGTCTTTTTACGTTCCTGACTTCACCAGTGCTTGCTTTCTTTCTCAGGATGTACCAAACTGTAGATTTTGCCACTCGTAATATTGTAGCAATTTCTCGGATGGGTTTTTTCTGTTTTCACAGCTTAAGGATGGCTTCTTTCACTTGCATGGAGAGCTCCTTTGACCGCATGTTGTCTGTTCACAGCAAAATCTTCCACATGCAAGCACCACACCTAAAATTAACTCCAGGCATTTTATCTGCTTAATTGATAATGACATAACAACGGACTTGCCCACACCTGCCCATGAAACAGCCTTTGAGTCAATTGTCCAATTACTTTTGAGCCCCTGAAATGAAGGGATTGTTTAAAAAAAAAAAATGCTTTAGTTGCCTCACATTTTTATGCATTCTTTTTGTTCAACCCACTGAATTAAAGCTGAAAGTCTGCACTTCAACTGCATCTGAGTTGTTACATTTAAAATTCATTGTGGTAATGTACAGAACCAAAATTAGAAAAAAGTTGTCTCTGTCCAAATATTTATGGACCTAACTGTATAATATGATCCTTTTGCCTCATGCTTGTGTTTATAGTATAATTGGTGTTATTAAAAATCTGGACTACTAACCTTGGAAATTTGTCTTTTTTCTGTTTTATGCAAAAACAAATATAAATATTTAGAGTGTTCATGTTGTTTAAATTCTGTTTTAACAAATTCTGCATTTAGATTGTACTTTTATGTACCTTGTTAATCTAATTTATCACTTTTTCCAAAAGCACCAGGCCATGTACATGTGCCAAGTTGGGTGTGGATTGCAGCTGGTTTGCTGAATTTCATTGCCTATACTTTAGGTTAGTATGGATTTTTAAAAATTATTTCTTTTACATTTCTATTTTAAGTAAAACCATTTTATGTAATGACACTTTATTGAAGACATTATCGTCAATAATCATCATTGACATTTTCCTGTTCAGTGGCTGAAAAAGAAATATTGGTTATCAATCTTAAAAATACAAATTAAAGTATTACATTATTGCTACATGAATCAGTAAATGCTAAGAATAATATGGATATTTCCATCTAAACAAACTAAATTTGCTTTTGTAACAACACACTTTTTAAATTTGCTTTTTATAAGTAAATCACTTTGTCAGGTTTGCTCTTCTGACATTTATGTTTGCATCAGTACATACGGAGCAGGCATAAAGCATTCTAATACTCTATACACAGTCATTAATCACTTAATGCGGTATTGTGCTTGTGTTTTGTCTAAACTACATATTCTCTCCATTCTTTAAAAAGCAGGAACAATTCTTAGACTGTATTGAATTAATTTATTCTTAGCAGAGTCTTGCATCTAGATAATCTCAAAACATGTCCAACTTTTGATCCTATCATTCTAAAACTCAGAGTTTAACTTGCCACCCAGTGAAAATAAGTCTGTGCGCATCTATGTTAACCAAATGTCTTTTACATTTGACCTAGTTTGCTGGTATCATATGCTTATGAATATCCTAAGATATGATTTGAACAATCCATAACTACCTTAGAACTGCATTAAATCTTTCTGATTCAGATATGGTAAGTTCTTTTGACAATTTTAAGCCGATCACTGTCTTTTCCATTTGAGTATTAGCCACACTCATGTGGAATATACACCCTTTTAAGCACAATTCTCAGTCTTTCTGAAAAAGCAAGGTGCTCTGAACAAATGTATATACGCAGGAGACAAAGACTAAAAGCAGTGGTTTAAGTAGTCCTGTTGCATGCAAACATCTCCACCTCATCAATTTCTAAATCCAATATATTTTTTTTATTTGAAGTTTTTTGATTATGGATTATGTCAGTTAAACATACATTTTTAAGATTGTCATCAAGAGCAACATTTAAAAAACAATTTTTATCTTGGACACTTACATCTCTACCTATTTGTAATTTTTGTAATGTCTTATAGATGGTGTTGATGGAAAACAAGCTCGAAGGACAAATTCCAGCACACCATTGGGTGAATTATTTGATCATGGGCTAGACAGCTGGGCCTGCATATTCTTTGTTGTGACAGTCTACTCTATCTTTGGAAGAGGAGAAACTGGCGTGGGTGTCCGTACCCTCTATTTCATTCTGTGGGTTGTTCTGTTTTCTTTTATCCTTTCACACTGGGAGAAATACAACACAGGAGTGTTATTTTTGCCATGGGGTTATGACATTAGTCAAGTGGTAAGTGTATATTTATTTGGATATGTTTACATACTAACAAGTAATGTACGTCCCATGTTTGGAGGGTGTTTGTTAAAGTGTGACATACATGCTGATCTTTCTACCTGATTTATAAGTCGCCTGTGGCTGTGGGCAGTTCTTGAACATTTGACCTTTAAAACTAGATACTGACTACTAGTGCTGGGTGGCATGACCAAGATTCTATATCACGGTATTTTTCATAATTATACCGGTTTCACGGTATTCAAAGGAATTTTTTTTCCCTATGCATGAATGGATGGTAACCACATTTTCCACTGCAATTACTGCAGTAGACTGGCTAAGAATAACCTATTCCACTGTCATGAGAATTGTACATTGTACAAAAAAAATTTTAATGTGCACACAAGTATTAATACAGGTTTGCATGGCCCCATAAAGTGATAGTTTTCAAGGGAGTGGCACTAATGAAGAGAAGGAATCACATTCCATGACAGTTGCAGTCAAAATATAGAACCTGTTTATTGAACGAATTTTGCAAACAACTTAAACTAAAATTTTGAGAACATATTTTCAACCATCCAAAGAGACGTTTAGACTTAGTAAAATATCCAGAGGTGCTTGTCAAAACTTGTATTGCACTGAAAATGTCTTAGAAAAGGAATAAATAGTAAATATTTTTTTGTACATCCAACTACACCTTCCGTTAATGTTAACAATCTCTGTCCGCTGACATGTTAAAGTGACTTTTTAAACAACTTTACCATCATTAAACTGTATAATATTTAAACTAATAAATAATAACAATACATAATAGTGCAACTTCCAGTAATAATACTATTAATTCAAGACTTCAAGCCCAGGTCCATTACACAGTATTCACCAAATAAAATAAAATAAAACAAGTGCAACTTGGTGATGACATCTTTACCAACTGAACCCTCATTAAGGCAAATTGCATTAATATGGACCTTGCTTCAAGCTATAATGTATACATAAATAATAAAACTGCAACTTGCATTTATAATGCTATTTGTGGTACAGCCCTATGGAATCATATTAGGGCCACAGTGAAGGAAAAAAAAATACGGACACGGAAGAAAAAAAAACTATATGTCGAGAATAAAGTCGACATATTGACTTTATTCTCGACATTTCCACTTTAATCTTGACGCTTATGTCGAAATTAAAGTCAACATTTCTACTTTATTCTCAGTTTATTTTGTCATTAAAGTAGAATGTCGTAAACTAAACCTCACCCTAAAATCAATGTTTAATTTACTAGATTTTCTCAAACCCTGTCGAAATTAATGTAGCACATTAAATGCTTTGTGTTAAGTGTTTCCCGACCCAGTTGTTAATTGCTACGTGCTCCTTAAACTGACTTCCTCCGCACTAAGAGGAGGCGCAGGCAGCGATCAATGTACAGAATACATTCACTTCATGATATTACTGCTCTCTGAAAATTTAGAATGCTAACATAAATACTTGATATCATTTTCAGATTGAAATGCATTAAAGCAGGTATTAAACATGCACGGTATGTGGCGTTAGTGCTGCTCCCTTGCGTAAGGGGTCCCCAGGTGAACGTTCAGTGTAGAGAACTTTTATGGCAGGTGTGACGATGCTTCAAAAAACTGGATGTATGAATGGGTATCCCACAGGTTTAACTTAAATATTGCGTAAATGTTGGGTTCATGATTTGGTGGTCGGAGACATGAACACGGAAATCAATGGATGTTCTGAGTGGGTTTTCTTTATTGCATTTGTGCTGTCCCTGTCTCACTTACCAAACCCCCAGTTTCTACAAATACCCAATCGCCACACTATCAGCATTGTAATAGATTGTTAAGCCATCTGTAAGCTGAGAACGTTGATTCTTCAAAACTTTTAAGGAACATTGAAATATCTTCGTTGAACATGTTTAATTATTCTATCCATCTATCCTTCCAGTGTCGCCCCAGCCCCAACAAGAATACAGCGCGAGGCAGGAACAATCCTTGCTAGCGCTGCAACACCGTGTCCTAACATGTTTAATTATCTATACTAATAAAAGGCAAAGCCCTCACTGACTCACTCACTGACTCATCACTAATTCTCCAAGTTCCCGTATAGGTAAAAGGCTGAAATTTGGCAGGCTCATTCCTTACAACTTACTTACAAAAGTTGGGCAGGTTTCATTTCGAAATTCTACACGTAATGGTCATAACTGGAAGCTATTTTTCTCCATATACTGTAATGGAGTTGAGCTGGATGGCCATGGGGGCGGAGTTTCATGTGACATCATCACGCCTCCCACGTAATCACATGAACTGACTGTCAACGCAGTACGTAGAAAACCAGGAAGAGCTCAAAAAAGCGCTGAGCAAAACATGCATTATATAGTTGAGAAGGCAGCGAAGCAATAAGAAGCGAGCGACTGACATATACAACCATATTCATGAGTGCTGCTACTTCGGAAACAAAGCATGGTGTAACCCTAAAGTTTAAATTAAGTTCATACACAGGCTGCCGCTGGCGTTTGTAATTTAGTGCCTGCCCATATAAGGCCGTCCGTCAGCGGCAATCCAATAGAAGCACTGCAGCTAAATATTCACGGGTGAAGGACTGTGCTTATGCAGAGGAAGATGAGATGGTCAGGGTGGTGTTTGGCACAAATTCAGCGAAACTGCGAGAGAAAGTTTTAAGTGCCGGGTCTTAACTAACATTACATACAGCCATGGACATCACATGAGATGGCACCAGCACAGCTGGGAACCTTCGATGCAAGAACACCAAGCGGCTCACGTGAACTGACGCAGTGCACAGACAAAAAGCAACAGTTCCAAAGAGTGCTGAACAAAAACAAAAACAATTGAGAAGGCAGCAAAAAAATCTGAAGCGTCTGATACATACAAGCATATTCATAAGTGCAGCTACTGCGGAAACAAAGCATACGGTGGAAAAAGTGAATGTCCTGCTAAAGGAAGACAGTGTTAAAAAAACCCGTGCATGCAGTTTGTCACATCACAGATAAAAAGGAAGACGAGCTGTTTATTGATGCAGTAAGGAACTAATCGATGAATGAAACCTCTTATCTTTACAACGATTGACAAACACGGAATGTAACTTGAACACATCCTACAAATACGAGCCTGATTGAAAGAAATAATGATAATCAAATCCTTGATGACAGCAACATTCAATAACACTCACAAAACAATTACTGTATATTGACAATCATGTTACGTTATTTTTAAAATGTTCCCTTTTCTTTTTCATAACTTCTACTTCTCCACTGCGATACACGGGTATATATATAAATGTATAATATACCCCGATCTACAATACATACTTTAGCATAGACAAGCCACACGCTGTGGCTAATTGTAGAGTCTTCGCCTCTAACGCCGACATTCGAGGTTCGATTCGAGAGGGATGTACTGACTATGTCTGCGCTACCCGATTCATTTTACCTTCGCATCTCCTTGGTTTGGGACGTATGAAAAAATATTAGGTTAACGCAGAATCATGTTACGTTATTTTTAAAATTTTCCGTTTCTTAGCACAAGCACAGCTGAGAAGCTTCGATGCATGTACTCCATAACGCGTTAAAAAATAACTCTTTTAATCACACTTTCAATTCCAAGCAAACGGGAACTTTTGTCAATGCATGATTTCCTGGTACATCCATTACACTGATGCACACATCACAGCTACAAAAATGTTACAGTCGGAATAAAGCGCGTTCCTACGACTGATCATTTCGACTACCCGAAAGCGAAGCCTTGATAAAAGCGTGGTTTTGTGCACACTGAAAAGCAAGCAAAATTAGATGCATTACAGAAAGTGGACTTTGTGGCTCTTACTGGGGATTATTGGACTTCCGTGACCGTTAGTAATTCTAAATACATCTAATTACAAAATGTTCAATGATCACAGTTTTAGCCTAATGTACAAAATAATTTTGGCTAATGTTACTCAGAGTTTAAAGAGTAAGCTGGTCAAATTACCTTTTATGTTTCTGACTTATTTTTTTAAGAAGAAAAACTGCACTTTATGGTGAAATTTTGGTTATTATTTAAAGACGATACTATTCTGAAAATGTACTTAAAGTACTTAAACTAATCAAGTCCTACCCCTAATATATATATATATGTAGATATATATGTAGATTTGTATATATATGTGTATATGTATGTGTGTATATGTATATATATATATATATATATATATATATATATATATATATATATATAGAGATAGATATATAGATATATATATATAGATATATATATATATATATATATATATATATAGATAGATATATATATATATATATATATATATAGAGATATATATATATATATAGAGAGAGATAGATAGATATGACAACAACACTCATATCAATGACAAAACAATTACATTAACAATCATCTTACGTTATTTTTAAAATGTTTGCTTTTCTTTTTCATAAGTTCTTTAACACACTACTTCTCCGCTGAAGCTGGTATTCTGCTAGTATATATATATATATATATATATATATATATATATATATATATATATATATATATATATATATATATACCTCGATCTACATACTCTCAAATAGACATGCCACACGCCGTGGCGCAATTGTAGAGGCTTCACCTATAGCACCGACATCCGAGGTTCGATTCCCGAGAAGGGATGCACTGAGTATGTACGCGCGCTTCCCGTTTCATTTTACACTCGCATCTCCTTGGTTTGGGACGTATGAAAAAATATGCGGTTAACGCAGAATCATGTTGCGTTATTTTTAAAATGTTTACTTTTCTTAGCACAAGCACAGCTGAGAAGCTTCGATGCATGTACTCCATAACGTCAAAAATAATGCATTTAATCACACTTTCAATTCCAAGCAAAGGGGAACTTTTGTCAATGCATGATTTCCTGGTACATTGATTACACTGATGCACATATCACAGCTACAAAAATGTTAGAGTCGGAATAAAGCGTGTTCCTACAACTGATCGAAGCAAAATTTCATTTCAAAAGACTACCCGAGCGAAGCCTTGATAAAAGCATGGTTTTCTGCACACTGAAAAGCAAGCAAAATTAGATGCATTACAGAAAGCGGACTTTGTGGCTCTTACTGGGGATCATTGGACTTCCGTGACCGTTAGTAGTTCTAATTACATCTAATTACAAAATGTTTAATGATCACACTGTTTTAGCCTAATGTACAAAATAATTTTGGCTGAGATTACTCAGAGTTTAAAAATTAAGTTGGTCAAATTACCTTTTATGTTTCTGACTTATTTTTTTAAGAAGAAAAACCACTTTATGTTGAAATTTTGGTTATTATTATTTAAAGACAATACCATTCTGAAAATGTACTTAAAGTACTTAAACTACCACTTTATTTTTAAGTCTGCCAAATTTTAACCAGGGATGATATTTTTGTTTCTGTTTTGAATTCAAATGCAGTTTAAAAGCATTTTTTTTCAGAAATTAAAAGAGCTTGAGTTTACAATATTCATGTCCATGTCTATTATTTGATTTTGTCGCCCACTAAAACCCTTTTAAATTAAAAAAACATTTGAGATTTGGGGCAAATTTCGTGTGTGCGATTACATACGATTAATCAAGATTAATTCTTACACAGCCTCTAATTATTTGGATTAATTTTTTTAATCAAGTCCCACCCCTAATATATATATATATATATATGTAGATTTGTATATACAGTATATATGTAGATATGTATATGTGTATATATGTATATATGTGTGTGTATGTGTGTGTGTGTATATATATAAATATATACAAATATTAACTGGGATAACCTTACAGATGGAGGAGCACAAGAGCAGGAGTTTTTAGAAGTAATCGGCGACTGTTTTTTAACACAGCATGTTAAAGCACCAACAAGGGGTGAAGCCTATCTGGATTTAGTATTCTGTAATAATCAGGATAGAATTGAGGGTGTAGAGGTGATTGAACCACTAGGGTCAAGTGACCATAATGTAATACAATTCTCAGTATTTTGTAAGAGTACAGATGCAAAGACTAAAATTGTTAAGTTGAACTTTAGTAGGGCTAATTTTGAGCAGATGCGACAAAGTCTAAGTAGGATAGACTGGGATAAGCTTTTAAATGTGGAGACAGTCGAGGAGCAGTGGAACAGGTTTAAAAATGTTTTACATGTAATGCAGGACAGATACATACCTAAATTTGGAAGTAATAGGAAACTAAAAAATCTCCACGATGGATTAATAAAGATTTAAAAAGAAGTTGCAAAGGAAAAACTGCTGTATAAGGCATATAAGACTAATGACTGCAAAGAGAACCGTAGAGCGTATGAGAACATGAGGGCAACCATTAAGAAGGATATCAGAGAGGCTAAAAGACAGTTGGAGAGGAATATAGCAGATAAGGCGAAAGAAGACCCCAAGAGATTCTTTCAGTATTTTAGTAGTAAAAGAACAGTTAAGGAGGAGGTCAAGTTCATCAGGAATAGTAAAGGGAATTAAAAGATACAGACAATGAAATAGCAGATGCCCTAAACTTACATTTTTCTGAGGTGTTTACAAGTGAGCAAGTGGATAACCTGCCAGAGGTAAACACAACTACTAAGGAGGTACTGAGGGATTTGGAAATTGTAGAGGGAGAAGTGCTGCTCAGATTAAATAAGATGAAATCAAACAAATCACCAGGCCCAGATAATATTTATCCTCGTGTTCTTAAGGAGGCTAGTGAGTACATATATAAACCCTTGACACATATTTTAGGAAGTCACTGTGCACTGGAGAGATTCCAAAGGACTGGAAAATGGCAAATATCATCCCATTATATAAAAAGGGTGACAGGGCAGATCCAAGCAACTATAGGCCAGTAAGCTTAACAAGCATCACAGGAAAATTAATGGAAGGAATTATTAAGGATAAGATTGAGCAACACATGACAAGGACAGGAGTTATTCTGAACAGTCAGCATGGGTTCAGAAGGGGAGGTCGTGTTTTACTAACATGTTGGAATTCTATGAGGAGGCAACAAAAGGATACGATCAAAGTGGAGCTTATGATATTATTTATCTGGACTTTCAGAAAGCATTTGATAAGGTGCCACATGAGAGGTTGGGCATCAAGTTAAAAGAAGTGGGAATTCAGGGTGATGTTTTTAGATGGGTGCAGAATTGGCTCAGACACAGGAAGCAGAGGGTGATGGTGCGAGGAACCTCATCAGAACTGGCTGATGTTAAGAGTGGTGTTCCACAGGGGTCAGTGCTAGGGCCGCTGCTATTTTTAATATATATAAATGATTTAGATAGGAATATAAGTAACAAGCTGGTTAAGTTTGCAGATGATACCAAGATAGGTGGATTAGCAGATAATTTGGAATCCGTTATATCATTACAGAAGGACTTGGATAGCATACAGGCTTGGGCAGATTTGTGGCAGATGAAATTTAATGTCAGTAAATGTAAAGTATTACACATAGGAAGTAAAAATATTAGGTTTGAATACACAATGGGCGGTCGAAAAATCGAGAGTACACCTTATGAGAAGGATTTAGGAGTCATAGTGGACTCCAAGCTATCAACTTCCAAACAGTGTTCAGAAGCCATTAAGAAGGCTAACAGAATGTTAGGTTATATAGCACGATCTGTGGAGTACAAGTCCAAGGAGGTTATGCTCAACCTTTATAATGCACTGGTGAGGCCTCATCTTGAGTACTGTGTGCAGTTTTGGTCTCCAGGCTACAAAAGGACATAGCAGCACTAGAAAAGGTCCAGAGAAGAGCGACTAGGCTGATTCCAGGTCTACAGGGGTTGAATTATGAGGAAAGATTAAAAGAGCTGGGCCTTTACAGTTTAAGCAAAAGAAGATTAAGAGGTGACATGATTGAAGTGTTTAAAATTATGAAGGAATTAGTACAGTGGATCGAGACTTGTATTTTAAAATGAGCTCATCAAGAACACGGGACACAGTTGGAAACTTGTTAAGGGTAAATTTCGCACAAACATTAGGAAGTTTTTCTTTACACAAAGAACGATAGACACTTGGAATAAGTTACCAAGTAGTGTGGTAGACAGTAAGACGTTAGGGACTTTCAAAACTCGACTTGATGTTTTCTTGGAGGAAGCAAGTGAATAGGACTGGCGAGCTTTGTTGGGCTGAATGGCCTGTTCTCGCCTAGATTGTTCTAATTGTTCTATATATATATATATATATATATATATATATATATATATATATATATATTTGTATATGTACAGTATGTATGTATGTATACAAACCGGATTCCAAAAAAGTTGGGACACTATACAAATCGTGAATAAAAACTGAATGTAATGATGTGGAGGTGCCAACTTCTAATATTTTATTCAGAATAGAACATAAATCACGGAACAAAAGTTTAAACTGAGAAAATGTATCATTTTATGGGAAAAATTCAGAATTTCATGGTGTTCACAAATCCCAAAAAAGTTGGGACAAGGCCATTTTCACCACTGTGTGGCATCTCCCCTTCTTCTTACAACACTCAACAGACGTCTGGGGACCGAGGAGACCAGTTTCTCAAGTTTAGAAATAGAAATGCTCTCCCATTATTGTCTAATACAGGCCTCTATTGTCTTGGGCCTTCTTTGTCGCACCTTCCTCTTTATGATGCGCCAAATGTTCTCTATAGGTGAAAGATCTGGACTGCAGACTGGCCATTTCAGTACACGGATCCTTCTCCTACGTAGCCATGATGTTGTGATTGATGAAGAATGTGGTCTGGCATTATCTTGTTGAAAAATGCAGGGTCATCCCTGAAAGAGATGACGTCTGGATGGGAGCATATGTTGTTCTAAAACCTGAATATATTTTTCTGCATTGATGGTGCCTTTCCAGACATGCAAGCTGCCCATGCCACACGCACTCATGCAACCCCATACCATCAGAGATGCAGGCTTCTGAACTGAGCGTTGATAACAACTTGGGTTGTCCTTGTCCTCTTTGATCCGGATGACATGGCATCCCAGATTTCCAAAAAGAACTTTGAATCGTGATTCGTCTGACCACAGAACAGTCTTCCATTTTGCCACACTCCATTTTAAATGATCCCTGGCCCAGTGAAAACGCCTGAGCTTGTGGATCTTGCTTAGAAATGGCTTCTTCTTTGCACTGTAGAGTTTCATCTGGCAATGGCAGATGACACGTTGGATTGTGTTCACTGACAATGGTTTCTGGAAGTATTCCTGAGCCCATTCTGTGATTTCCTTTACAGTAGCATTCCTGTTTGTGGTGCAGTGTCGTTTAAGGGCCCGGAGATCTCGGGCATCCAATATGGTTTTACGGCCTTGACCCTTACGCACAGAGATTGTTCCAGATTCTCTGAATCTTCGGATGATGTTTTGCACAGTTGATGATGATAGATGCAAAGTCTTTGCAATTTTTCGCTGGGTAACACCTTTCTGATATTGCTCTACTATCTTTCCGCGCAACATTGTGGGAATTGGTGATCCTCTACCCATCTTGGCTTCTGAGAGACACTGCCACTCTGAGAAGCTCTTTTTATACCCAATCATGTTGCCATTTGACCTAATTAGTGTTAATTGGTCTTCCAGCTCTTCGTTATGCTCAAATTTACTTTTTCCAGCCTCTTATTGCTACTTTTTTGGGATTTGTTGACACCATGAAATTTTGAATCAACATATTTTTCCTTTAAAATGATACATTTACTCGGATTAAACGTTTGATCTACGTTCTATTACAAATAAAATATTGACATTTGCCATCTCCACATCATTGCATTCAGTTTTTATTCACAATTTGTTTAGTGTCCCAACTTTTTTGGAATCCGTTTGTATATGCCAGCAACACTCATGACAATGACAAAACAATTACATTGTCAATCATGTTACATTATTATTAAAATGTTTCCTTTTCTTTTTACTTCTGCAAGTCGCTATATAATATGCAGGTATATATATATATGTATATATATATATATATATATATATATATATATATATATATATATATGTATATATATATATATGTATATATATATATACGTGTATATATATATGTATATATATGTATATATATATATACATGTATGTATATATACGTGTATATTGTAACGAACCGAGGAGACAGTAATAAGAGTTGGGGTTTTTCCGGCCCCGTATATTGTATACAGCAAAAAAAACAGGTCAAAATTATAAACAAACAGTTCATAATGCGCGACGACTCCTGGCGCCGCGCCATTTTATTGGGGGGAGCGGAAGTGGAGGAATGCTGGGAAGGACCGCAAGGGAGGATGGGAAGGATGGCGTCAGGGCAAGATGGCGGAGGAAGGGCGGAAGTACGCGACTGCGGTCAATCCAGCCTATGGTGCAGGAAGGTCTTTCTTTCTATGAGGAAGCAGAGGGAGAAAGTTAATACCCCCCATTCCCTGGCGCGAATGGTTTCCCAGGTGCTATCGAATCAATCCAGCGGCCTCCTACTCGCGCGTGCGTGACACGATCCCCCCCTTAGCCCAGGACCGTCAGGTCGGGCGGACCTAACCGAGAGGTCGTGAATACGAGAGGGGGCATCGGCATTGGCCTGAAGGGTGCCCGCCGATAAGTGACAGTGAACTTATACGGCTGTAAGTCCAGGAACCACCTGGTGACCCGCTGGATTCGACTCTTTGTGTAGGGACATCCACTGAAGTGCAGCGTGATCAGTCACCAGAGCGAATTCGCGACCCAGCAGGTAGTAACGGAGGTGGGTCACTGCCCACTTAATGACCAAGGACTCCCTCTCCACTGCAGCGTGCGGGTCTCCCGGTCCATCAGTTTCGGCTAAGGTACATCACAGGGTGCTCGACACCATCGGCGCTTTGGCTCAGCACGGCACCCAGGCCTGTGTCCGGCGTCGGTCTGGAGAATAAACGGAGCCCAAAATCGGGCGTCCGTAACACAGGTGCCGGCGTTAGGGCCTTCTTTAGGTCACTGAACGCGTGTTCTGCTTTGTCGGTCCACACCACGTATAGGGGCGCGCCCTTTTTTGTCAGGTCAGTCAAGGGTGCTGCTCTTCGAGAAACGGGAACAAACCGGCGGTAGTAACCCGCAAGCCCCAAGAAAGCCTGCACCTGTTTCTTGGTATTCGGACGGGCCATTCTAAGATGTCTTTAACTTTGGAGCTCTGTGGCGCACCTGTCCTTGTCCCACGAGGTAGCCTAAATATTTGGCCTCCTTTAATCCAAAAAAACACTTCCGGGGGTTTATGCGGAGGCGGCTTTAGCCAGTGTTCGGAGGACAGCTGCGACCTGCAGTAGATGCTCCTCCCAGGTGCGGAATAGATGACAACGTCATCCAGGTAGGCGGCACTATAGGACTGGTGGGGCTTCAGCACTCTATCTACCAGGCGTTGGAAGGTCGCCGGGCCCGTGCAGCCCAAATGGGAGGACCTTGTACTGCCAGTGCCCGCTAGGGGTGCTAAAGGCCGTTTTTTCCTTTGCGGATGCCGTTAAAGGAATTTGCCAATACCCTTTTGTCATGTCAAGGGTAGTCAGATACCGAGCCGCACTCCAGCCGCCAAGGAGGTCGTCAATGCGGGGCATGGGGTAGGCATCGAACTTGGAGATCTGATTCAGGCGTCTAAAGTCATTACAGAACCTCCAGGAGCCGTCTGGCTTGGAGGCGAGGACAATAGGGCTGGACCAGGGACTATGGCTCTCTTCAATTATGTCCATGTCCAACATACGTTTCACCTCCAGTTCGACCTCTGCGCGTTTTGCCTCCGGAGTCGGTAGGGCCTCTCCCGGACGATTACCGGGCTCCGTGACTATATCGTGCTCAATCAGCGGTCCGCCGGGTGACTCGCTCACTACCTCGGGGATGGCTCGGAGTGTTTGGGCTAACTCCTGCCGCTGCTTGGGGTCAGCTCTTCGCCGAGGTTAAGGGCAGTTGTGCTTGCTAAAAGGGAGAGTGACCTATGGGAGCTGGGAGCTCCTCTCTATCTCTCAGGGCTTTAACAGGTTGACATGATAGATCCTCTCACTTTCGGTCGACGATTGGGCTGTTTCACCAAATAGTCGACGCAGTCCTTTCTCTCCTTAACCTCGTAAGGCCCTTGCCAGTGAGCGAGCAGCTTCGAAAGTGGGAGGTCGGGGCGAGCACCATAACTCGGTCCCCGGCGGAACTCCCTGAGGACGGAGTTGCGGTTGTAACACGGGCCTGCGCTGCTTGCGCCGAGTCACGTGCTCTTTTAGGAGGGGCCTGATCTTTGTGAGTCGGTCGCGCAGTTGCGCCACGCTCAAAATGTTAGAGGAGGGAAGAGCCTCGGCCTCCCAGCCTTCTTTTAGGATGTCGAGGATTCCCGGGGTTGTCGCCCGTATAGTAATTCAAATGGGGAGAAGCCTGTAGAGGCCTGGGGTACCTCCCGGTAGGCAAAAGCACGGCGGGAGGAGCTGGTCCCAGTTCCTGCCGTCAGCGCTGACTACCTTGCGGAGCATCTGCTTAAGCGTCTGATTAAACGTTCACCAACCCGTCAGTTTGCGGGTGATAGACTGACGCTTTCAGGTGCTTTATCTGCAGTAATTTGGCTACCTCCTTGAACGTATCCGAAGTGAAGGGCGTACCCTGGTCCGTGAGGACCTCCTTGGGTATGCCCACGCGTGAAACAAATTAACCAGTTCCGTGCGATGCTTTTAGTATTAGCGGGCGCAGGGGAACCGCCTCTGGGTACCGGGTGGCATAGTCCACCATGACTAGGATATACTTGTGGCCACGGGTTGAGGGCTCCAGGGTCCCACCAAATCGACCCCTATCCTTTCAAAGGGATGTCCACGAGGGAATAGGGACTAGAGGAGCACGGTCCCTCCTAGGAATCTGGCGGGTCTGGCACTCCGGACAGGATTGACAGAACCGCCGGACCTCCTCATTGATCCCAGGCCAGTAAAAGCGAGCTTAATCCTCTCCAGTGTTTTTCGCCCGAGGTGGGCCTAGGAGGTGAGCATGTGCCAACTCGCATATCTCCGCCCGGAAGGTACGCGGAATTAGCAACAACTTCGCACCTCGCCCTCATGGGTAGCCACCGGTACAACAGATCATTCTCAAGGACAAAGAAGGGTTCCCGCGGTGTGGATCCGTCCGCTGTTGAGCTGTTAGGCAGAACGACGCATTCCGGCAAAGCGCAGGGAGTCATCATTCCACTGCTCCCTCTTAAAGGAGGCGGCGTGGACGAAATTGATGGTCCAGGCGCGAGAGTCTTGGGGCCTGGGCCGGGAAGAGTTCCCTGGCTAGTCCCTTCTCCGGCGGAATCTTCGGGTCAAGGTCCGTAGCCACGAAAGGTCCCCGAGACACCAGCGCCCATAGGGCCTGCCCTTGTGCACGGCGTGGAGGCCGCGGGAGGGTGCCTTTTCCCCTCATAACAAGATCCAACGAGGCCCCGGGGCGCGAATGGCTTACCGCTGATTCTTTTAGACCAGTCTTGTCCCAAATCACTGGGAAGGGGGTCAGGTAACACAGCGACCGTCATTTGGATTGGTTCCCCTTCCAGGTGACATAGCAGTGAGCGGAGCGATATGACCTAGTCCCCCATGCACACAGGTGACCAACAAATGCTGTTTTAACCACTGTTGCGGTAAGACAAAGCGGCGAGCAACAATGGTAATGTTGCTGCGGAATCAAACAAAGCCACCACGGCGTGCCCATTTAGCAACACCACTCCCGTGTTCGACTCGCCAAGGGATGCGGCGGGTACAATACCTCTCCGGACGTCCAGCTGCAGTCCATAGGCTCCGGGCGATGTGATGGGGGCAGTTTGGCAGCAGGTGACGGTCTCGCCACACTTGAAACAGCGCGGCGGTCCGGCCTCTCTGGCTCTGGCTGGCGCTTCTGCAGCGCCGAGGGGCTCGGGGTGGCCGCCCGTCCCTGCGGTTCCCGAGCAGGCTTTCTGACCCCCAAGTCGGAGGACCGCCAACTGACGCTCCAGGACGCCGAGGAGGCCCGACATGTTTGTAGGCGTGTCCCGGACCTGCTGGGCGAGGGAACTGGGCATGGCATTGACCAGGCCTTCACAGGCCACCCGCTCACCACTTTCCGCCTGGGGTCCTCTGGCCGTAGCCAGCGGCCCATCTTGCCCCAGAACTTCAACGCCTGGGCGGCGGTTTTCGGGTCAAAGACCCAGTTCCGCCATTCGCCGCCTGCTGGCCGGGCTAATGCGTAGCGGGCCAGTATTTCGGGCTTGAGGAGGTCGTAATTAGCGGCCTCCTCCTCAGGAGGTCATAATAGGCCGCTGCGTCCCTTCAGGTATGGCGCCAGATGGGCGCCCACTGACCGCTGCCACTCGTTCCGGTGGCCGTCCTCTCAAACATGCCCAGGTAAGCCTCGGCGTCCTCCTCCGGCGGGCCCATCGCACCAAAGGAGGAGGCGCTGCCTGGGCGGGTCTGGCTCGCCGCTGGGCTTCTACCAACCTGGCCTTCGTGGCCTCCAGCTCCCGGGTGGTGGTGGCTTGCGCTGCTGCAGCGCCTGGAGCTGGCGTTCATCCTGCAGCACGTGTTGAGGTCCTGTCCCTCCGTCATTCGGGATCTCTATCCTGCCGGCTCGCCACTTGTAAAGGACCGAGGAGACAGTAATAAGGTTGGGGTTTTCCGCCCCGTATATTGTATACAAAAAAACAGGTCAAAATTATAAACAAACAGTTCATAATGCGACGCCGACTCCTGGCGTCGCGCCATTTTATTGGGGTGGAGCCGGAAGTGGAGGAATGCTGGGAAGGACCGCAAGGGAGGATGGGAAGGATGACGTCAGGGCAAGATGGCGGAGGAAGGGCGGAAGTACGACTGCGGTCAATCCAGCCTATGGTGCAGGAAGGTCTTTCTTTCTATGAGGAAGCAGAGGGAGAAAGTTAATACCCGCCATTCCCTGGCGAATGGTTTCCCAGGTGCTATCGAATCAATCCGCGGCCTCCTACTCGCGCGTGCGTGACAATATATATATGTATATATATGTATATATATATACATGTGTATATATATGTATATATATATACATGTGTATATATATGTGTATATATATATATATATATATACTACTAAAATACCCGCTTCGCAGCGGAGAAGTAGTGTGTTAAAGAAGCAATGAAAAGAAAAGGAAACATTTTTAAAATAACGTAACCTGATTGTCAATGTAATTGTTTTGTCACTGTTGTGAGTGATGAGTGTTGTTGTCATATATATTTACACACACACACATATATATATATATATATATATATATATATATATATATATATATATATATATATATATATCTATACATATACACATATATACATACATATATATCTACATATATACACACACATATACATACATACACACACATATATACACACAAATACATATATATATATATACATATATACACACACATATATAAACATATATATACATATACATACATATCTACATATATACACACACAGCTATTTCAGATCAGTGCAACACGCTGCTTGTTAAAATGGATAACTCCGCTCTTACGTGCAATAACAAATCAAATCATTCAGTTATCTTTGCTCATATGTCATTTTAGAGCTGGACGCCTGGCATCTTTTTTTGGCCACAAGTTCGTTTCTGTTTGGTGTGAGGTTCTGTGTTGTGGAGATTCTCAGGATGGATTGCAGGTGCTCATCAGTGAGGCGTCTCCTGTGTGCTGTTTTGTTAGTCTTTATCACTGAGAACAGCTTCTCACACAGATATGTGCTACCAAACATGCACAAGGTTCGAGCCCATGTAGACGGCTTTTGTTCATGAAAGTCACCAAAGCGCCGTGCAAACTCAGTGCGTGCGCTCAGTTTATCAGCAAAGTGCGATTTGGGAACACCGTAGTGGCGACTTGGTTTAACAGTACTTGGCAGCAGGGAAAGTGGGGCAAGGTGAACTGGTGCATTTGTGTCTCCCATAAAAGCAGCTTCACTTGAAATCACTTTGTGATTGTGCACGGGTTAAAACGTGTCAGATTCTTATTTAATTATGCTGTTTTCTGTATCTTCTGAATTGCATTCAGGTTACCCTGATGCAAGGCAGCTGAAGCGCTGCATTATGGGATCTGTAGTTTATTGTGTTACCAGCGCTTCATATACTCGGGCTTTAATAACAATAATACAGTATATAAAATGATCTCGCGGGCCGGATATAATTACACGCCGGGCGGATGTGGCCCATGCCCTTGAGTTTGACACATATGGACTAAATAGAACTTGAAAAGATATATTTTTCAAATGTGATCGCGCAATTCAGATAGAGTTGACGCAAGCACTACAGCCTGCATGCCTAAATGAGTCATCCTCCCTCGCTCTTACTTTTTTACCGTTCATCTAATGAATACACTGAGTATGGCTTTACCAAAACAATCATTGATGGCGAATAAAGTATCCATTATTCGAGTATGTAGAGCGGATATATATATATATATATATATATATATATATATATATATATATATATATATATATATACCCAGCAGCGGAGAAGTAGTGTGTTAAAAAGGTAGAAAAAGAAAAGGGAACATTTTAAAAATAACGTAACATGACTGTCAATATACAGTATTTGTTTTGTGAGTGTTACTGAGTGTTGCTGTCATCAAGGATTTGATTATCATTATTTCTTTCAATCAGGTTCGTATTTGTAGGATGTGTTGTGTTCAAGTTATATTCCGTGTTTGTCAATCGTTGTAAAGATGACAGGTTCCATTCATCGATTCGTTTCTTACTGCATCAATGAACAGCTCGTCGTCTTCTTTATCTGAGACCTGACACACTGCATGCACGGGTTTTTTTTACACTGTCTTCCTTTAGCGGGACATTGACTTTTTCCACCGTGTGCTTTGTTTCCGCAGTAGCTGGATTTATGAATATGCTTATCAGGACGCTTCATATTTTTGCTGCCTTTTCAATTGTGTAATTCGTTTTGTTCAGCTCTTTGGAACTGTTGCTTTTATCTGTGCACTCGTCAGTTCACGTGAGCCGCTCGGTGTACATGCATCGAAGGTTTCCAGCTGTGCTGGTGCCATCTCGTGCTATGTCCGTGGCTGTATTTAATGTTACCTTAGTCCTGGCACTTAAAACTTTCTCTCGCAGTTTCGCTGAGTTTGTGTCAAACACCACCCTGACCATCTCATCTTCCTCTGCATAAGCACAGTCCTTCACACGTGAATATTTACCGGCAGTGTTTGTATTGGATTGCCGCTGATGGACGGCCTTATATGGGCAGGCACTAAATTACAAACGCTAGTGGCAGCCTGTCTATGAACTTAATTTAATATAAACTTACGGTTCACGCCGTGCTTTGTTTCCGCAGTAGCTGTACTTATGAATATGCTTGTATGCATCATTTGCTTCATAATGTTTTTCTGCCTTCTCAATTGTGAAATGGCGTTTTGTGTTCATCGCTGTTTGGAGTTCTTCCTTGTTCTCTACGTACTTACGTAGGAGACGTGATGATGTCACACGAAACTCCGCCCCCCACGGCCATCTCTAACTCAACTCCATTACATTATATGTAGAAAAATAGGTTCCAGTTATGACCCTTATGCGTTGAATTTCGAAATGAAACCTGCCCAACTTTTGTAAGTAAGCTGTAACGAATAAGCCTGCCAAATTTCAGCCTTCTACCTACACGGGAATTCGGAGAATTAGTGATGAGTCAGTGAGTGAGTGAGTGAGGGCTTTGCCTTTTATTAGTATAGATAAACATATTTTGCTGCATTTCATCTTAAAAATGCTATCGTCATCATATGTAAATACACGCTTTATAAAGTGGCTCAGGTTGTGCAATATTGTAACTGTATCGCAAGTTTACAGTGAGGTAACTGTACTAATAAGTACAAACAGTTCTAAACGGAGCACTTGATGTACTGATTGAGTACATTTATAGTTCTTGGGATGATACTGTTTCTGAACCGCGAGGTCAGTACAGGAAAGGCTCTGAAGCGTTTGTCGTATGAGTGCAGTTCAAATAGGCAGCATGGCTGAGGCAGTGTGTTCTAGATGCTGTATACCAATAAGTCTCTTTCCAGTCAGCTGCTGTAGTGTTGCGATTCCACTTTCTGATATAGTGATATAAATAGTCTGAGTGGTGCAGTGAGTGTAATATGGAAAAAGATGATTTGCTGTGGCAACCTCTAATTGGAGCAGCTGAAAGAAGAAGGTGCAGTGAGAGGAAAAACACTAAAGCAGCTATGGTATTTGGAATAGTTTGACCATTCCGTGGACTATTGTATGGTTACAGGTTAATTGCATTCAGATTCCTTAAACTAATAAACAATATGCGGTTAATTTCAGTGTATATGATAAAGCTGCTTCAGGGATGTGCATCTAAAAAAGAAAGGGAAACCACACAGAAATAAAGGCACTGCTTTGACGCTGGGTGCCTCCAGTTTGATAAACCGAGCAGATAACTTGTGTACGCCAGATTTTGAGCTACTGTGAAAATGTGCATGGTTTTACGCCTAGTTTAGGTTTTATACATCATGATTTGAGCGTGGAAACAGGCTTGTGCAACATTTTTGTGCGTATGCACCGTTAAACCCATCAGACAGCATTTCATTGTTTGGTACATGGCCCCTCTGTCTGTTCATCTGATGCATCTGAGGTAGATGTACTCCTCTGTGTTCAGGATGACGTTAACAACTGTTGCTGGATATGTATATATAAATTGGTTCCTTATCCTTTGTGTTGTGGATCTCTTGTTTGAAGACTCTCATCTTCCATGACTGAGCTAGAAGATCATCTTTGTAGCTTCTTCAGATATCCTAGTGATGAGGTGAACGCTTTAGCCTGTTGACTGTGATGACTTCAGAGTTAAAATCAAGGTTACACACAATGTCTTCCAGGCATGCCGAACTGAGGTTGAGAGCTCATGGTGTCTTCTGTCATACTCCCTTCTTGATGGGTAACTTGACTATATGGTCATCAAACATTATTTCATACTTGTGTCATGGTAGACCAGGACATAGATGTAGATTGCCTCTTCTCTTTGCCTTTACACTGTGTTCCAAATGCTAATGCACATTCTGTTTTTGTATGTTTTTCCAGTCAATATGATTAAGAATTTTTTTATCCTTAGCAATTATTATAATTTGGACTTTATTACAAGCCTCGCTTGTAGTAAAGCTTTTTATAATATTTTCTAAACAACTTAAAATACAGTGGTTCAAATTGTTATGGACAACAGAGTTTGAAAACATTCAATAGGTTGTAGGGAATTCAAAACAGAAATCTGTTGTATTTGTTGCATTAAAAAAAAAATTGCAATTTAAATCTAAAAACATAATTACTGATCAAAGTACATATTAATATATGAGCACTTACTTTAACAACTCTCTCATCCATTGAATTTGTAAGTCCAAGTTTAGTTTCTGCCAGTATTTCAATTGAGGATACCAGTATTGCCTTCCACAGCTGCAGTTTTGAGGTGTACTGCCACCCACCCTCATAAATCTTCCTTTTAATGATGCTCCACAGGTTCTTAATATATTGATTTTTTTTCTCCCTTTATGCCCATAGCAAACAATGAGTCAGTGGTGTTTTTTGCTGCATGAGATGGTCTTACATTAAAATAATTTTATTTAGGAAAGCCCGGTTGTTCTTTTAATACCATGTCAGGAAATGTTCATTCAGGAACTCCACATATTTTGCAGAGGTCATTTTGAACCCCTCAAGGGTCCTAAAGGGACCTACCATCTCATTTCCCAATGTTCCAGCCCAAAGCATCACTCCATCACCTCCTTGCTGATGTTTTGTTGGAACAGGGTTGCTGTTCTCCAGCCATCCAGAACTTCATCCATCTGGACCATCCAATGTAGCACGGTGTTCATCTGTGGACATGTTTCTCTATGTGACCATTGGTTAGGGGTGGATGAAATACAGCTTTATGCACAACTGCAAGCCTCTGGAGGATCCTGCATCAAGAGGTTCTTGGGACTCCAGAGACCCAAGCAGCTTCAAATACCTGTTTGCTTCTCATCAGTGGCTTCTAATAGCTGTTCTTTTAATACTATTTATTTGCCTGACAGAAACTCTCTTTGCCTTTATCTGACCAAATTTGTCTTCACTGTGAATCACAGAGAAATCTTTTCACAGTTTGATGATCTCTCTTCAGTTTTCATGAAATATAAGTTGTTTTCATGCCTTTGCAAGACATTGCACTCTTTCACATTTTTCATCTTCAGAAAGATCTTTCTCCCCATTTTGCATGAGAACTGTGACTTGCTTAATCTTGTGTAACAACCTCCTTTAAGTAGGTTTCCCTTTAATTAAGATCACCTGACAAACTAATTAACAAACCTGTCTTGAGATTGATCCCAGTTATCTAAAAGCAAGGACTTTCATTGTAAAACTAAAAACCAAAGTTTTTTTTAACCAAAATCTTATTGATCCCAGTGTATAGCGCCTGGATAATTACGCTAAGCTCTAATGTAGGTAACTGAGAAATAAATGTGATGACGGTGCTCTTGTAATGAGCCAAGTTATCCTGAACATTTGTAGTTTATTATTATTATTTTAAATGATGGAACTAGCTATGCATTTTACACAATATTCTGTACATTTATTGCATTTGATTGTCCTGATTTATTTCACTAATTAGCAATATTTTTTTCTTCTAATACTAATGGCATTTATAGGCATGCATTTTTAAATATGTTGACTATCCGATATGTTTTTAATATGACCTCTTAATAAACATATTGTTGCATTTTGTTTTTAGACTATTTCAGTTGTCTATATTGTGACCTCAGTTGTTGGAGTAGAAGCTTGGTATTCACCTATATTCTGGAAATTTCACTACAGAGATCTCTTCACAGTAATGATTTTAGGTAAGATATTAAATTATATATCATATAAATTATGACTGCAAAGCCCATACATAGAATTTCATACTTGTGATAGCAGTAAATGAGCCTAGATTGTATGTATCAGCAAAAAAATGTGGAGTATGACATTGTTTAAGTGATGCAAACAAAGGAAAACATTACTGTACTGTACTGTCTGTCTAGTATTACATAGTAATAATGAGTACTAATCTGAGATACTATCCTGGCTCCTAATCATAGACTGTAATTGTTGAATACACCACATTATTGGTCTCTTACACATACTGTACATGCATATGTTCTGAAAAACCCCTGACTGAATTGCCAGTCCGTTGTAGAATTGTTATTTGATTATTAGGTGAAAAATCTGCAATTTCTTTGCATTTTTCATCTTGGATTTCAAGAGAAACTGGTATCATTTTGTATGTTTTTTATAAACCTGATCTTTTTGTTAAAAATAAGGAAAGGAAGTCACACCCATGGTAATTGATAAAGCATCTAAAGAATCTCCATTCATTAATCATTGAAGATTTTTAGAAATAGACAATATTAAATAGCTGTTTTTTACATAATTTTTAACTCTAATAATGTACCCATGGTTTTCAAGTTAAATATTGAAAGTGGAATTATTTTTTATCATTTACTTAATCAGCTTTTGCATGTCAATTTTTTTTTCTTTCTGTGACAGGTTGTGCATTTACAGTTACCCTTCCTATGAGCCTGTATAATGTGCTCAAGTGAGTAAGGTTACATATTTTATTAAATGATTTAGTAAAAATATTTCAATCTTATAAACTGTGTGTAATGAAACTGCCATTTTGAAAAGTGTGTGTGTGTGTGTGTGTGTTTTTTGTTTTTGTTGTTTTTTTTTTCTCCCCCTTCACGGTCTCGGATTAACAGGTTGTCTGTAGCATATGATATAGAAGTAGGGATTGCTGCACAAGGGCATTGATAATTCACTAACAACTACAGTATATAATTCAGAAGACATTTACAATATGAAAACCAAAAAGATTTATAGCAGCTCCTTACAAACA